>NW_027332034.1:879994-1179994 GCF_048418815.1 Hemitrygon akajei
GACAATCGAAAATATTAGAGGACCCTGTAACCGCTCAACACAATCTGAATAGTTACACAGCCACAATCAAATGCAAACATCATTCATCTAAATCTGGCTTTAAAATGCAAACCTGGAAATGAAGTCACACCTTACATGCATACAATTTGATCCATTTTTAGATTCAAAATATCACAAATTATATTATGTCAGATCAACTTATTGCAGACTGGACAATCCATAATAACGGGTCGGTGCAGTAGTCCAGAATAAACAAGCAAGGGCAACTTATTTAATAGATCTAGCCAGTCCAAACACACATAAAATACAGAAATCAATAAGAGACAAATCCCAAAGAAGAGAACTCGGGGACGCGGATCTCAGCCTAATTTCACAAACAGGCGAGTTTTAACAGTCTCTGAATAACCAGCCTTACACGTGTTATATGTTCCTCACTCCGGTTAGTAAATATCAAACTGTCATCGAGATGCCCTCACTATATAGCATTGTCATGGCACCGATGGGGCAGGAGTGTGGTTGTCATCTATTTACTAAACACCACAAGGAAGTCGGAACACTCGGGGGTGGGGACGTATTTGACATCATCAGACGTCACAGACTCGGTAAATTAATGGAAAGTATTCTTAGAGATGGTATATATAATTTTCTGGATAGAGAGGGTCTGATTAGGAACAGTCAACATAGATTTGGGCGTGGAAGGTCATGTTTGACAAATCTTATTCAATTTTTTACCACATTTCTGTATAGGCTTTCTAAATATTGTGTCAAGAATCCTTCCTGAATACACCTAACTTGGAAGCATTGGTAAGGCTACAGAGGAGATTTACCAGAATGCTGCCTGGTTTAGAGAGAATGGATTATGATCAGAGATTAAGGGAGCTAGGGTTTTACACTTTGGATAGAAGGAGGATGAGAGGAGACATGATAGAGGTGTACAAGATATCAAGAGGAATAGACAGAGTGAACAGCCAGCGCTCTTCTCCAGGGCACCACTGCACAGTATAAGAGAACATGGGTTTAAGGTAATGGGAGGGAAGTTTAAAGGGTATATTAGAGGAAGGTTTTTCACTCAGAGAGTGGTTGGTGCGTGGAATGCACTGCCTGTGTCAGTGGTGGAGGCAGATACACTATTGAAGTTTAAGAGACTACTAGACAGGTATATGGAGGAATTTATGGTTGGGGGTTATATGGGAAGCAGGGGTTGAGGGTCAGCAAAAAATTGTGGGCCGAAGGACTTTAATGTCCTGTACTATTCTATGTTCTATGTTCTAACAAACTCCACTCCATCTAAACCCCTAGCTCTAAAGAGATACCAATCAATATTTGGGAAATTAAGATCTCCCATCGGAACAACTCTCTTCTTCTGACACCTTTCCAGGATCGATTTCCCTATCTGCTCCTCGAGATCCCTGTGTTACGTATCCGTGACACGTGACAGTGGCGTATTTGGCACGTGACAGGTGTTGAAGCTATACTGGACTTGAGGTAATAGTCTTGTGATGGTGGAGTGACGTCATTTTCCCCGCCAGTAGAGGTCATGTGACAGGTTTCTTTTTACAGGGTTTATAAGGAGGACCCCTCCTGTGAGGAGGGGCAGTTCGTGGCTGGATTTGCCATGTTGACTTCGTGCCACTGCGTGATTTAATGTTATGACGCAGTTTAGTTGAAAGATGAAGTTTTATTTAATGCCTGAAGTTTAAAAGGTCATTGCCAGCAGTTCCTTTGAAATACTGCTAGTTAAATATCAGTGGAGAGTGAAGATCGGAGTTCGGGAGTTAAAAGATCGAGAAAAGTCGATTTCGACGGTGAAACCGGTTCGACCTTGTTTGATCCTCATTCGGAAGGAATTCGTTGACTGTGCTCGTGTTAATCCCTGTGAAATAGCAGAAAGGATTGTGTACAGTTTTGTAAAGGAAAGGTCAGTGCCTTTAAGCCATTTCATTTCTCATCTTCGTAAATTCTTCGTGGGAAAAGTAGTTCGACTGGGAATCGCAACAACACGACGTGAAAGAGAATTTAAATCGTCTTAAAAAGTCTCTCCCTTAAATGTACTGTAAGCATTTTGAACTTTTGCAATACTACTTTGAAGAACTGTTTTTGCAACATCGCTTTAAGAACTGATTAAGCTTCATTGCTTTAAGAACTGTTTAAGCGGCCGCACAGCAGCTGATTTCCGGTTCCGTGAGAGGTTTGTTTACTTTTGGGGGTTTGTTTTTCAGTGTTTAATAAACGTGTTATTTGTTATAAAACCCCCTGCCTCACTCATATATATTTATTGTTGCAGAATCCGTAACACCTGTTACTATTGGGCCGCCTATAAAAAACACCCAGTAAAGTTATTGACCCGGTTCAGTATCTACACAATGGAGTAACTAGCGGCTTCACGGGAATGACGAGCTTCATGAAGATTTTGCACATTTCCTTGCACACGCAATCTGGACTGAGTCTGTCACTTTAACGTTTATACAGCCTGACGGTGTTGGCACGTTACGTTGACAGATATTACTGACACCCGTCTCAGAGTCGGCGTATCGTTAATGAACACTTCCGTAGCCTTCAAATAGAACACAACCCAGAAGTGTTGCTGTTTATATAGGATGGATTTGATGAATTCAATGACAAAATTGATTTTGCTGACAGCCGAAGAGACAGAGAACCCCAATACCGATGCGCAGATCCTGAATTCCGGTGCAAGATGTCTGACATTGTGCACAGTTTAATCCAGGACAAGCTGCTCCCAGGGTGTTCAGTGCTGGTGACCACCCATCCCACTGGGTTACTGACGACACTGAACCTGAGTGAAATAAACAGGGAGATTCAGGATTGAAACTGGTGTCTGCGTCTCCGAGGAACCCGGAGTGTAAAATACAGACACTGGTGTTAATTACCAGACCTTGGGAGATTGCGTTTCCAGTCACTTGGTGTCTGACACTAAACATTAATGTGATCAGTAATTGTGTTACTGATAAACACTGGGGATTTGTACCGTCTCCTGTCTCTCTGTGTCCTTCACCCTCACTCTCTCTCATCTCCAGGTTGTTCAAAGTCGGTCTCACAGATTCTGGTGCCGAGGAACTCGTCTCCGCTCTCAGTACGAACCCATCACTGACGGTGCTAGATCTGTGATCAGACTGGCTCACAGACCGATCTGTCCCCGCTCTCCACCGCCTCATACTGGCCATCCCGATCGGATGAGTGTTTGTGTGAATAATGTGATAAAATTTCAGCCGATCCGTGGGTTTTCTGGCAATATTTGTCAATGAGTGTTATTGAAACATTAACCCACTGTCCTGTTACCGACGCAGTTGTGTAATATGATTCCTTCATCTGTATCCTTCCATCTGTTTCAATCTGCAGTACTATCAGTTCAGTCAGAAATGGAAGAAGGAACTGAGATCTCTGCAGGAACCCACACCCGGACTGAGAGTGAGATTGTGAACATCCGAATGTGTGAATCGTGGTTTGGGATTGGGACATTTTGGCCGCTTCCCCACCGTCCCCTTTAAAGCCATCCTCCCCTTTAACGGCCGCGCTCCGGGTTTCATTCCCAACTGTTCCTTCGGACCCGGCTCCAGCCGAACGCTGTGACATTGAGGCAGCTCCGCAGTGAGGCTCATTCCACTTCCTCGCATCACACACGGGGTCAGACACACAGTGAAGCTCATTCGACATCGTCTCCTCAGACACTGAGTGAAACACCCTGCACGTTCCATAAAGCATTCCGGGGATCACAAACACAATGAAAGTCGGTCCGCATCATCCCATCAAACACGCCTGGGGCCTGACAGAGAGTGAAGCTCCCTCCGCACCATCCCATCCCACAGTCCTTGTGTCCGAAACAGAGAGCAGCTCCATCCGCATCATCCATCACACATTCCTCGGGTTCAGACGCAGAGTGAAATTCCGTATACACCGCCCAATCACTCACACCCGGGGTCAAACACTAAGTGACGCTCTTTCCGCATCCTCGCTTCAAACAGTCCTGGGGTCAGACACAGGGTGAAGCTCCCTCCGCACCATCCCATCCACAGTCCTTGTGTCCGAAACAGAGAGCAGCTCCATCCGCATCATCCATCACACATTCCTCGGGTTCAGACGCAGAGTGTAATTCCGTATACACAGTGCAATCACTCACACCCGGGGTCAAACACAGAGTAGATCTCACTCCACACTGTCCCATCACACTCTCCACATCTCAGAAACAGTGAAGCTACTTCTACAGCGTCGCCATGGATGAAATGATTAACCAATGGATGAACATGACCTTCTATCGACATCCCCTCAATTGGAGCAGAGTAGATGTCGACAGGAAGCGTCCAACGCCTGTTTCAGTGCTGGAGACCACCTTCCAGAAACGGAGTGGTTGCTTGTGTAAAAGGGTGTCAGGTAGTTAGCACAAAAGTATCAAAATTACACAAGAAAAGGCCAACAAATTCAAGGCGATAAAAGCGGAAAATGCCGAGGAAAACACAGAAGCTATCCAACACTTTACAGAATCCTGCAACAGTTTAATTCAGTTTGATTTCTTACACAGGCAGAAAGCAGCGGGATGAGTTATTCACCAAAACCGTGCTTTACAATACAAACACCTGATGCTGAAGGTACCATACATTAGTATAAATACGGTTTCAGAGGACGAGTCCTACAATTATATTACGACTGATCGTTCATTGCAGATAGGGCAGTACCCGATACCCGTCTGGATATAATATTGCAGGGTAAACCAGTAAAATCAACCTATAAGGAGGCATGGCTATCCAAAACACGGAGAACACCACAGAAAGCAGTAAGGGAAAGTCATCTGAACTATGGTGGCGTGAAAGAGGGAAATGAAAGATTCTGGTCCATGACCATTGCAATACATGATATCCTTCCGGTTATAATATTACAGGATAAAGAAGCAAGAAACAACGTACTTAATAGATACAACCATTCCAGATAACACACCACTTACAGAAAATCGAAAAGCGAAGAGACCCGAAATATGTTGACTTGAAAGAAGAAATAGAAAGTCCATGGGACACGAACAGGATAAATTTTGTCCCAATACTAATATCTACAACTGGCATTATCCTTAAGTCACCACACAGTGACATTGAACTATTACCCTGCAAAATCTATGTAAATCTCCCGAAAGCCACAATGGTAATGATCACCAGAATAGCCCGAAAGTTGCTAGCAATTGAGAAATGAGTGTACTTTCCCATGTCCATACCTCAGGCTTTACCAGTTTTAGCTGAGAAAAGTGATAATAAACTTGCGACTGTACTGGAGTGAATGCAGAGGAGATTCGACATGCAGTTTCCTCGGGTGGGAATTTAATCGAAATCGTGAGGTGAGATGAGATTCTTTCCCTGGAGCAGAGTGGACATCTGGGTTTTCCATAGGAATTTTCACAATTATAGTCAGAATGCATGAATTCTGCGGTGTTAAATATTTCTCCATAACAATGTTTTCTAACGCGAAGGGCAAGTGTAAGGTTTACTGTAAGTTCGTGCGGACTGTTGATTCCTTTTTCGTTTTATTCTTGTGCAAAAGACTAAGGTAATGAATGGCTTACATATCTGCCGATTTTGTCTTAAATGTCCTCAGATCCTGAACAGCCCTATCATTGTCTAAAGGGGTGTGGCTGTAACGAGAGCGGGAGTATGGTGAAGAAAATGCTGGAATGAGTTGAGTAATTGTTAGGAGGTGGAGGTTGCGGGCTGCGGATGCCGAAGAGTCTGTTCCCGTGCTGTGTCTATCTCGGGCTATAAAACTGTTTGTTTCTCACCTCTGCCTCGTTCTCCGGTGACCGTCAGTTCCAAAGTAACAAGATGAAAACACTGCGACGGCTTCTTAGAAGATGTTAGATATTCTGTTCATTAATTAGTTGAATAACTGACGTGAAGGGATATTTTGCAGCGCTGAGGAACTGCTCTCTGAACTTGGACTGAGTTACCCCATAAATAAACGTGTTTGAGCAGCAACTTAATATCATCAGCATGTATCCAGAATGTTGAAGTATGTATTCCGAATCATTGTAATTATTTGGATCCAATCCGGCGATGATGTAATAAAGGAATTCGGCAACATACACCGACCACAGGATGATGAAGCTTCCGGAGATGGAGAGAAGTAAGATCACAGACCTCCTCCTGCTCTCCATCTCCGGGTCACTGCGGTTCTCCGCCTTGCTCTGACCCCTCAGCCCCTTACGGACGCGACTAGTCACTAAAATGTGTCTGACTGTCAGAGCGTTGAACAGTAGTATTAACAGGAAAGTGAGTAATGGTGTTAGAATGGTAGAAATCCAGTTATATCCCGCCCACCCGGGATCCGTATAGTAGCCCGGCTCTCGAATACAGTCCCAGGGTACATTGTCAATCACTTTCACAGGATGGAATGTAAAGATGTGGGGCACATCTTTAACACAGAACAGAACGCCGGTTGTTGTCAGAATCACAGCCGCAGTTTTCCCGGTGCAATACTTCGCTTTCCGCTTCTGACAACAGATGGCGACAAACCGATCAAATGTAAACATGACGGTGAACCAGACAGAACAGTCTGTGGCTGCTTCTCCCAGGGCAGAGATCACACTGCACACGGGGGTGATGTCCAGAAAAGTCCCGGGGAAGTAATAATAACTGATCCGCCACAATATGACATTAAAGATGATGGTTAGTAGATCCCCAGGTAGCGAGTGGTGCAGGTGGAGAGGCCGCACTTTCTCCGGGACAGGATCACAATCGCCACTAAATTCACTGGGGGAACAGCAAACAGAATGAGTGAATTACTGTCTCACCGATCAGTATGTCTCAGGACAGAGATAAGCTGGAAATTGAGAAACATTAAACTGTGCAGGCAACTCATTTCTGGGGCTTTAAAAGGAGTAATGCGGGAATCTCAGATCCCTCTCACGAATGCATGCGGGGTGAACGGAGAAGGTACTCGATACTGGAAAAGGAACAGGGTTTGGGAAGGTGGCGTTATCAACGGATCGCCGAGAGAGCTTGAGAGAAATCAATATAAATCTCCCCCCGTCAGGTTTTGGACTGATGTGTAAAACCTGGGTACCACGGCAACTTTCTCAGCGATGCTGATTACCGCGTTCCTGTCACCTATGTCCTGGCACTCTCACTGTGCAGCAAAGTCCCGCTCCCTCCACCTCTGTCCATCTACAAAGTTCAAAACAAATTCATTTCCACCGTTCCAATGCCTGCGTCTCCTTCTTGACTCCCCGTTTATCACCCGCACACAGCACCACCCCACCACCACCACCTCCGCTTGGATGGCTTCTTTTAAATTCCGCAACTACCCTTGGCCGGGGTACCTTCACACGCTCTCAACGAATCCGATCAGGAAGTTTCAATTTTCGTTTTTGAGGTTTATGCTTGACCCGCTGAACTTTAAAGTATTTAGCACGCTGGTGCTTATATCATCAAAGACAGTGTAGGTACCCCAAAAGATCTGTCTCCTTTGGGGCCGCTCCGAATTACTTCAATATTATTCTAAATGGTTCGAAGCATATTGTACAAGAACGGAGTATCGCGTGCACCTTACCCCATCTGACCCCTAACGGACATCGCTGGGCTTGCTCTTAACTCCTGCTTTACTTCACGGATAACAGGGCGTGGTAATAAACCCTGGTACAAAACACGCACACAGGCCCTTACTTGACTTATATTCGGAGTCTGACTTACAAATGAATCGACCACTCTCCCCTGAATCTCAAAGTCCATTCGCTTCCGCGCTCCCTTCAAATTTGCAGGTATTTCTTTAATCAGAGCACAATACCTTGAATTTTGAATTTAAAGCACGTTGCTCTAATGAAACGGTATAAAACCAAATTGCCGTAAAGGTGGCGAGCGCGCTGGATTATCGGGGTTTACTTGACAGCGGCTTTGCATTGATAAATCACAACTGCCTGCTATGAATCTACAACATGAATCCATCTACCCGATCTTCCTCTCTACGGCCGCTTCAGCTGCCGGTTTACTTCCAGCAGAAGCCATGAATTAAAAAGCAAGGGAACTTTTGAACGAACGCAGAGATTGGTCGCAATGTGAACACCGCACTCTCTGACACTCCGACATCACAGCGCTGTCGGTCACTGAGCGAGTCCACGGACCGCACACACAAAACTTAAAATGTTAATTTGCTTGTGTTCTTACCAGGAACACCGATCACGGCAATGACCAAGTACCATATCTTCCTCACACGGTAAAAGGCTGCAAGCATGCTGTCTGAGATTCACCCTGTCTTCCAGCTGTCCGCGATCTCGCTGGAGAAACTCTGAGCTGACGGATCTCCACGCTCATTCATTTATACGCGCTCCATCACACGAACTATTTAATATCACACAAGGATGACGTGTTTTCCAAAAGCTGGGGTTAAAATAATCATGATGTCATTCAAGTAAACTCCCAATGGTGATGAAATATGAATAGCTTGACACGAACTTACAAAATCTCAAAGATGAAGAAATGTCGATTGGAGAAGTCAGTGAATGTTGTTGTGAAATACTCTCAGGCTCATCTCTCGGTTTCATGATTGTTATTGTTGATCTTGTCCTTTCCGAGGATCCATGGACTTTGTCACCATAGACCAATGCTATACTGCCAATGGGCTGTTCTGTTTCACTCTGGGAATTGTCTCGTCTATAGGCCTTGCAATAGAAATATAAAATAAAGAATAAGATATGTGTACGGTCCTGTAACATAGTAAAGAGACTGAAACGAATACATATTCATGCTCACGGAGATATTGAATGCACGTAAACGTTTTTATCAAATTTACTGCAACACGCACAAAATGCTGAAGGAACTCAACAGGTTAGGCAGCATCTTTGGAAATGATTAATCTGTCGGCCTTTCTGGCCAAGACCTTTCTTCAAATTAATTAACACTTCGTCGCTACTCACCTCCTTCAACAGAAGCGAGATTTCCCAGTGGAAAACCATTTTCTTTCCGATCCCCGTTCACGGTCCGATATGTCGACGCGTGGTTTCCTCTCATGCCACAATGAGGCTCCTCTCAGGCTGGATGTGCTACACCTCAAATTCCGTCCAGGTAGCCTGCAATCTCATGGGAAGAACATCGATTTCCGTTGACTTCCGGTATTTTCCCCTCCTTCCTTTCCCCACTTCGGCCTCTTATCGCTCCGCCTGATCTGCCTATTGCCTTCCCATGACGCCCCTCTTCCTTCCCTTTTCCTTGGATCCACTCTCCCTCCTATCAGCTTCCTTCTTCTGCAGCCCTTTGCCTTGCTCACCTGTCATCACCCAGACTGTTATTTCGCCAACCTCGCAACACCCATTCCCTTCTAGCTTGTCCTTCCCTCTCCCCAAGAGGTTCTTATTCTGCCATCTTCCTCCTTCCTTTCTACCCCCTGATGAAGGGTCTTGGACCGAAACGTCGTCTGTTTGTTCATTTCCATAGATGCTGCCTGACCTGCGGAGATACCCCCAGCGTTTTATATGTGAATACAATTGATATACAGGCAGTCTTTCGTGTAGTAAACCAGCGGCCACCAATGCTCGCACCGATGTGAAGCAAAGTAATTCAACCGCCGTACATATGACCAACGAATTTGTGTATATGTTTAAATGGACGTAGCATCTGCATTCATTACATTTGTAACAACAATTGTTTAGTAGATGCGCTAAATTGCTAGCGTTGTTGATAGTGTTGTAGACAATGGCATTTGCCTATTTGACACTTCCATTGTAAACACAACATTGTTTATTCTGCTTTTATGTTCATAATATCCCACCTCGATTTACTTATGTATTGAATGGCCTGAACAGAATGGCTCATGAGAAGAGCCCTTCACTCAATGGGTCGTCGGTTGTGGGATTAAATTGTTCATTTTGTCAGCTAGTCAGCGAAGGGCAGACAGGTGTCAATATTGAGGCACGAGTTTACATTCCATGGGTGAGTATGGCTGGGATATTCACAAAGAGTGACGGGGTTCTCGGGAATGCTGATGTGGACACGAAGAAAACAATGGAAGACCAAACATCAATAAAGGTATGGAAGCAGATTTACAATGGGGCATCCAATATGTTCTGAACAGATGCCATCACGGACGGAAAAAGTCATGATGATCTAATATATAATAGTAGTCTGATTTTCTGCTCCCCGTGAGTGATGGACGTGATTGCTGTGGAGCCGCTGCACAAGTGGTTCACCAGTAAATTGCCGAACATGGAACATTTCCGATATCAGCGGAGAATCTGTCATTCTCTCCTTGAAGCGGAGGACCAGGGGGTGTTACACACAGAAGCTAAAGCATTATTAGCCACATACAGTGGCTTGCAAAAGTCTGGGGCACCACTGGTCAAAATTTATGTTACTGTGAATAGTTAAGTGAAGTAACTGTTTTTCAACATTTTAAGCAAGTTTAGTATATTATTTTTGTTTTGTTCAATTTTACAGTGAAAAATAGAAATGGAGCACCATTCAAAGGTTTGGGCACCGCAAGAGATTTGAGCTCTGAGATAACTTTGTCCAAGGTCTGAGACCTTAATTAGCTTGTTAGGGCTGTGCCCTGCCGACCGAGCCCACTGCACTTTCAGGGTTCACAATGATGTCTCCACTACATTGGAAGATAAAACACAACCTGGATTTGCTCGGACTGCGAGCATGGTTGTTCCTGAGCTCATCACAATTTAATGCTTATTCCACTGATATTCGGACTTCTTTCCTCTCTCTGGGGCATTCTCCACTGCCATCGTATGCATAACTTAAATGAGGAGAACGGCATCTCATGTTCCGACTAGACACCTCACAACGATAGGGAACACACTGCTGTTTTTTCCTTTTTCCGGCTGAATTACCTTTTGTTGTTACCAGAAATCCTAAATAACGGCTAGTATTTCGCTTAAAGTTCCCTGGTCTAATTGATCTTTCACCGCCCTGTCATCTCCATGTTGAAAATTGGCACACTTGCTCCCTTGACTCAAGCCCTTGAGTTAGGGTTAACGGGGATTCACTTTCTACAGACTCTGCTACTTTGGAGGTGTTCTAACAATTTTTGCTCTTTCAAACCTTGGAATGATATCGTAGCGGTACAGTTTTGGGAAAAATAATGTGGTCCACATTGTCAGATGCCTGAGGCCAAACCAGGCCGATCTATGGAAGTGGGTCAAGTGGAGGCATCGGTTGACGTGCAAACACGAGGAAATCAGCAGATGCTGGAAAGTCAAACAACCGCACATACAAAATGCTGGAGGAACACAGCAGGCCAGGCAGCATCTATAATGAGAAGCGCTGTTGACGTTTCGGGCCGAGACCCTGGTTGACGTGGTGTAATGACAGGTGAATCACATCCAAAAAAATCGCGAGAGTTCCTCAAGGATGAAATGCACATTGTGGAAAGCGACTGTGTTATAAAAGAAGAGTAAATACCTGTGTGTGCGCCCAATAAGTTTGTACCCGCCACAAAGAGTCAACGCATGGGAAAGGTAATACTGGGGGAAAGTAATCCACGCTGGCCGGGCGCTCCTCGTCATCCTGATATAACCTGCAAGATCCCAACTTTGGGTCATTCACTTCCGCGATGGCTGGTCACCACAGAGTTGTCGCTACGTGTACTCCTGAAAACCTCTATTCCTCTCTTTCCCTTATCACATTAATCTAATAGCTTTCAGTTTCCTGGACTCAAACTTTATGGCCCTTTACCCGACATGTGATCTTGGTAACTGATTTTGTCCTTCCCAACTCAGACTGGTTCAAGCCAGACACTCGGCGCAGATCACCAGGTCACAGGCTGTTCCTTCTCATCTGAAAATGGTTTGCTTTCGATAATCAAAAAAAAAACAACTCATTGTGTCCACCTGTAGTTGTTTTGATGAAGCCATCCCTGAGAACGGACCTCCATTCCTGCGATCACATGGCAAGAACAAATGGATCTTCTTTGTCTATTTCCATTGCCTTTGCCTCGTTTCCGTTAACTGATTTGCAGATTATAGTTTTCTGGACAACATATATGTTCGTCTGTCGATATGCGTGTCTGCACATCTACCTATCTATCCATCTATCTCTCTAACTATCTGGCCGTCTGCCGGTGTGCCTGTCCTCTGTCTGCCTGTTTCTCTGTCTGTCTGTCTGTGTAACTATATATCGTTCATCTTCTTCCCAGATATTGTGACTTTGATCAAGCGCACTTCACAAGCAGATGGACAATGAGAAGCCGTTTTGAATATTTAAATACTTCTTTTCTCAAACTTACCGGATTGATATCCACAAGGTAGATACGCTGTGACATGGGAGTGATGTCAGTTCATCATTCAATTGTCACTTCTAGGGTATTTACAAAGGCCGATTGAATTCCATGATCCAGTAGACAGCGAGATCGCAGAGTGTAATCCCTCACTTGCTGTCCCAGTTTTAACTGTATTGATGATATATGGTTTGTTGGACATGGAGTACAACAATGAAGTGAAGGTTCACGTGAACTGGCTGAGAAAATGAAGCACAGTGAGTAGACAATCAGCTCAAATGAAAATTCAAGTTCTCAGCCCTAATGTGGTGTCTGGACATTCAACGTAATAATGTAAAAGAATGAATGCCGTTCTCCCTTATCAGACTGCCTATTATTGCTGTCATGTTTATTCATGGAAAGTCCCTGCATGAAGTCCTCGTACTGAGCGCTCAGGGCTCAATCGGAAGAGTTGCATTTTTCGTATTACTGTTTGAGATTTCGCCAATGGATTGTGTTTATATCGTTTTGTTAATTTTGAGTCTGAGTCTGAGCGAATTCCAGACTTTACTCTGCATTTGAATTCATCCTGATCCAAACCTCTCTCGTTACGTTCACAAGATCATACGGCTCCTGTGTCATCCAATCTCAAGATCGCTGTGTCGTTCGTCCCACAACCGATATAAAATTTGACCAAGAAGAGGAGGACTTTTAAGTGGAACCTAATCAACAAACTACTAGTGGCCGCGAACGAAGCAACCTTGAATGGCTCACCGAAAGTCTTTTGAATTTTGGAGGAAAATAAAATGCCTGTGAGAAACACAGACTACTGCAAGTCGAATACGCTGCACAGTAAAATTCTGAGGTCAAGAAATAATGTGACAGCTGAAACTATATGATCGGAATTTTGCACGTTGCGACATCCCGTCTCCACTAGCAATGATTATCCTTGTTAATACACAAACACACACACACACACACTCACACAAACACACACACACACACACACACACTCACACACACACACACACTCACACACACACACACACTCACACAAACACACACACACACACACACACAAACACACACACACACACTCACACACACACACACACTCACACACACACACACACTCACACAAACACACACACACACTCACACAAACACACACACACACACACACACACACACACACACACACACACACACACACACACACACACACAGTAGTAGATATTTAATGCATTTTTAGTTTTTTAATTGTTGGACTTGAATTATTATTACACATTCACCAAGCACAATAATATGCTAATCTTGCCATCAAATGCACATTTTTGTTTAATCGAATCCATAATTACGAAGACTTAACGCACAGACACGCTAAGATTCCGTTTTAATCGGATAAGATATACAAATTCTGTTGCTCTACCCCGATGCAGCTTCATGGGGAGTAAATAAATATCCCCGAGTCTAAAAATACGTCAGTCACCTTGTCAAAATGAAATGCAATATTTACATTATTAGCACCACGTTTCAATTATAAATGACTTTTTTAATGACGACGTGCTTTATGGTCTTTATAGTATTTATAATCCTTTAGCGGATTTATTTATATTACTAACGCTATGTTCTTCATCTCTGAGACTAGTGAATCCAGTAAAATCTGCAGGTGGTTGTGAATGACAGTATTATGGACACTTGGTTATGGAAATGTGTTTGACGTATGAGTACGATTGGCATCTCAGGCTGACCGGGTCCGAATGAGCTGCTAAATAGGAAATTAAGTGAGGAAGAGTGTTGTACCACCGACTGCGGCGAACATGACAGTAGTTGACAGGGAGGATTTCACTTTGAAGGCGACGAACAGCTGGTCCTCTCGGATCAATTTAAACAGGGATTACCATATTCAGAGTTCAAAGGAAATTTATTACGAAAGTAGCCACATGTCACCATATAGGTGGAAATGACTAGCCACATGTTTGCGGGCATACTCAAATAAACCCAGTAACCATAACCGAATCAATGAATGTCGGCACCAACAACGCTAAGCGAACGAGTGCAAAATACAACAAAATGTGCAAATACAAACATAGTAAATAATAAGAATAATATAGGCCCTCCTTCAGAGCATTGCAATTTTGATAAGAAGAGTACGCTACTAAATTTAAGTGAGAGCACATCCTAGAAAAGTCAAAAGTTTCAAAGATTTCAAAAGCAAAGTATACTTAATGTCGGAGGAATGTGTACAATATACATCCTGAAATTGTTTTTTCTTCAGAACCATCCTCGAAAACAGTAGAGTGTCCCAAAGAGAGAACGACATTTAAATGTTCCAACCCCAGAACACATTCCCCGCAGCTCGTCCAACCCACGCGTAAGCAGCAGCAAAGCAAAGATCCCACCCTACACCACCAGCAAAAAAAAATTATAGGCGCGCCCCAGCTAGCATTCAAACGTGCAACAATACATCAACAAAGACACAGACTTGCAGTACCCGAAAGTATATTTGTTCACTCAGTGATTTGACAAAGCACAGGCACTCTCTCTCCCTAATAAGGGAAAAAGAGTTGGCCCCGAGACTCAAACACTCGCTGATTTATGGTGTTAATAATCTGTTGCTTCACTTTTTCTTCCCAAAGAACTCGGGTCTCTAGGCACACAGCCAACAGCCAACTTGCTGCTTTCTATCTTCTACCTATCAGGATATACCGATTTCCTGTAGAAGCACCAAACTCGAGTCCGCCCGCTTCCAGGGCCAAGAAATCCGGAAGCTCTGAAGGCGCCCTGATCTTCTAGGCCGAGTGGAAGAACGGCCAGTCGTGAGACCCCGGTGGCGGGTCCATTCCCGCAATTAATCGAAGTCAGCGTGTAACGCCAGGCCAGGATCTTCAAAATAAACCTGAAAGGGAACAACAGAGATATTAAACACAGAAATAAAGCTACTTCCGAAGGTGCAAACAAATGAATCGCCGTTAGACGCCATTTTCTCCTAAGCTACAGCCCCGTAATTACCACTATTAAAGAAAAAGTGAACCAATGGAAGAGCATGGTTCTTCATGGAAGACATCACCACGATCTAAGCAAGCTCGATAAATTTAAAAAATGCCAAGCAAAAAAACATAGACAATCGAAAATATTAGAGGACCCTGTAACCGCTCAACACAATCTGAATAGTTACACAGCCACAATCAAATGCAAACATCATTCATCTAAATCTGGCTTTAAAATGCAAACCTGGAAATGAAGTCACACCTTACATGCATACAATTTGATCCATTTTTAGATTCAAAATATCACAAATTATATTATGTCAGATCAACTTATTGCAGACTGGACAATCCATAATAACGGGTCGGTGCAGTAGTCCAGAATAAACAAGCAAGGGCAACTTATTTAATAGATCTAGCCAGTCCAAACACACATAAAATACAGAAATCAATAAGAGACAAATCCCAAAGAAGAGAACTCGGGGACGCGGATCTCAGCCTAATTTCACAAACAGGCGAGTTTTAACAGTCTCTGAATAACCAGCCTTACACGTGTTATATGTTCCTCACTCCGGTTAGTAAATATCAAACTGTCATCGAGATGCCCTCACTATATAGCATTGTCATGGCACCGATGGGGCAGTAGTGTGGTTGTCATCTATTTACTAAACACCACAAGGAAGTCGGAACACTCGGGGGTGGGGACGTATTTGACATCATCAGACGTCACAGACTCGGTAAATTAATGGAAAGTATTCTTAGAGATGGTATATATAATTTTCTGGATAGAGAGGGTCTGATTAGGAACAGTCAACATAGATTTGGGCGTGGAAGGTCATGTTTGACAAATCTTATTCAATTTTGTACCACATTTCTGTATAGGCTTTCTAAATATTGTGTCAAGAATCCTTCCTGAATACACCTAACTTGGAAGCATTGGTAAGGCTACAGAGGAGATTTACCAGAATGCTGCCTGGTTTAGAGAGAATGGATTATGATCAGAGATTAAGGGAGCTAGGGTTTTACACTTTGGATAGAAGGAGGATGAGAGGAGACATGATAGAGGTGTACAAGATATCAAGAGGAATAGACAGAGTGAACAGCCAGCGCTCTTCTCCAGGGCACCACTGCACAGTATAAGAGAACATGGGTTTAAGGTAATGGGAGGGAAGTTTAAAGGGTATATTAGAGGAAGGTTTTTCACTCAGAGAGTGGTTGGTGCGTGGAATGCACTGCCTGTGTCAGTGGTGGAGGCAGATACACTATTGAAGTTTAAGAGACTACTAGACAGGTATATGGAGGAATTTATGGTTGGGGGTTATATGGGAAGCAGGGGTTGAGGGTCAGCAAAAAATTGTGGGCCGAAGGACTTTAATGTCCTGTACTATTCTATGTTCTATGTTCTAACAAACTCCACTCCATCTAAACCCCTAGCTCTAAAGAGATACCAATCAATATTTGGGAAATTAAGATCTCCCATCGGAACAACTCTGTTCTTCTGACACCTTTCCAGGATCGATTTCCCTATCTGCTCCTCGAGATCCCTGTGTTACGTATCCGTGACACGTGACAGTGGCGTATTTGGCACGTGACAGGTGTTGAAGCTATACTGGACTTGAGGTAATAGTCTTGTGATGGTGGAGTGACGTCATTTTCCCCGCCAGTAGAGGTCATGTGACAGGTTTCTTTTTACAGGGTTTATAAGGAGGACCCCTCCTGTGAGGAGGGGCAGTTCGTGGCTGGATTTGCCATGTTGACTTCGTGCCACTGCGTGATTTAATGTTATGACGCAGTTTAGTTGAAAGATGAAGTTTTATTTAATGCCTGAAGTTTAAAAGGTCATTGCCAGCAGTTCCTTTGAAATACTGCTAGTTAAATATCAGTGGAGAGTGAAGATCGGAGTTCGGGAGTTAAAAGATCGAGAAAAGTCGATTTCGACGGTGAAACCGGTTCGACCTTGTTTGATCCTCATTCGGAAGGAATTCGTTGACTGTGCTCGTGTTAATCCCTGTGAAATAGCAGAAAGGATTGTGTACAGGTTTGTAAAGGAAAGGTCAGTGCCTTTAAGCCATTTCATTTCTCATCTTCGTAAATTCTTCGTGGGAAAAGTAGTTCGACTGGGAATCGCAACAACACGACGTGAAAGAGAATTTAAATCGTCTTAAAAAGTCTCTCCCTTAAATGTACTGTAAGCATTTTGAACTTTTGCAATACTACTTTGAAGAACTGTTTTTGCAACATCGCTTTAAGAACTGATTAAGCTTCATTGCTTTAAGAACTGTTTAAGCGGCCGCACAGCAGCTGATTTCCGGTTCCGTGAGAGGTTTGTTTACTTTTGGGGGTTTGTTTTTCAGTGTTTAATAAACGTGTTATTTGTTATAAAACCCCCTGCCTCACTCATATATATTTATTGTTGCAGAATCCGTAACACCTGTTACTATTGGGCCGCCTATAAAAAACACCCAGTAAAGTTATTGACCCGGTTCAGTATCTACACAATGGAGTAACTAGCGGCTTCACGGGAATGACGAGCTTCATGAAGATTTTGCACATTTCCTTGCACACGCAATCTGGACTGAGTCTGTCACTTTAACGTTTATACAGCCTGACGGTGTTGGCACGTTACGTTGACAGATATTACTGACACCCGTCTCAGAGTCGGCGTATCGTTAATGAACACTTCCGTAGCCTTCAAATAGAACACAACCCAGAAGTGTTGCTGTTTATATAGGATGGATTTGATGAATTCAATGACAAAATTGATTTTGCTGACAGCCGAAGAGACAGAGAACCCCAATACCGATGCGCAGATCCTGAATTCCGGTGCAAGATGTCTGACATTGTGCACAGTTTAATCCAGGACAAGCTGCTCCCAGGGTGTTCAGTGCTGGTGACCACCCATCCCACTGGGTTACTGACGACACTGAACCTGAGTGAAATAAACAGGGAGATTCAGGATTGAAACTGGTGTCTGCGTCTCCGAGGAACCCGGAGTGTAAAATACAGACACTGGTGTTAATTACCAGACCTTGGGAGATTGCGTTTCCAGTCACTTGGTGTCTGACACTAAACATTAATGTGATCAGTAATTGTGTTACTGATAAACACTGGGGATTTGTACCGTCTCCTGTCTCTCTGTGTCCTTCACCCTCACTCTCTCTCATCTCCAGGTTGTTCAAAGTCGGTCTCACAGATTCTGGTGCCGAGGAACTCGTCTCCGCTCTCAGTACGAACCCATCACTGACGGTGCTAGATCTGTGATCAGACTGGCTCACAGACCGATCTGTCCCCGCTCTCCACCGCCTCATACTGGCCATCCCGATCGGATGAGTGTTTGTGTGAATAATGTGATAAAATTTCAGCCGATCCGTGGGTTTTCTGGCAATATTTGTCAATGAGTGTTATTGAAACATTAACCCACTGTCCTGTTACCGACGCAGTTGTGTAATATGATTCCTTCATCTGTATCCTTCCATCTGTTTCAATCTGCAGTACTATCAGTTCAGTCAGAAATGGAAGAAGGAACTGAGATCTCTGCAGGAACCCACACCCGGACTGAGAGTGAGATTGTGAACATCCGAATGTGTGAATCGTGGTTTGGGATTGGGACATTTTGGCCGCTTCCCCACCGTCCCCTTTAAAGCCATCCTCCCCTTTAACGGCCGCGCTCCGGGTTTCATTCCCAACTGTTCCTTCGGACCCGGCTCCAGCCGAACGCTGTGACATTGAGGCAGCTCCGCAGTGAGGCTCATTCCACTTCCTCGCATCACACACGGGGTCAGACACACAGTGAAGCTCATTCGACATCGTCTCCTCAGACACTGAGTGAAACACCCTGCACGTTCCATAAAGCATTCCGGGGATCACAAACACAATGAAAGTCGGTCCGCATCATCCCATCAAACACGCCTGGGGCCTGACAGAGAGTGAAGCTCCCTCCGCACCATCCCATCCCACAGTCCTTGTGTCCGAAACAGAGAGCAGCTCCATCCGCATCATCCATCACACATTCCTCGGGTTCAGACGCAGAGTGAAATTCCGTATACACCGCCCAATCACTCACACCCGGGGTCAAACACTAAGTGACGCTCTTTCCGCATCCTCGCTTCAAACAGTCCTGGGGTCAGACACAGGGTGAAGCTCCCTCCGCACCATCCCATCCACAGTCCTTGTGTCCGAAACAGAGAGCAGCTCCATCCGCATCATCCATCACACATTCCTCGGGTTCAGACGCAGAGTGCAATTCCGTATACACAGTGCAATCACTCACACCCGGGCTCAAACACAGAGTAGATCTCACTCCACACTGTCCCATCACACTCTCCACATCTCAGAAACAGTGAAGCTACTTCTACAGCGTCGCCATGGATGAAATGATTAACCAATGGATGAACATGACCTTCTATCGACATCCCCTCAATTGGAGCAGAGTAGATGTCGACAGGAAGCGTCCAACGCCTGTTTCAGTGCTGGAGACCACCTTCCAGAAACGGAGTGGTTGCTTGTGTAAAAGGGTGTCAGGTAGTTAGCACAAAAGTATCAAAATTACACAAGAAAAGGCCAACAAATTCAAGGCGATAAAAGCGGAAAATGCCGAGGAAAACACAGAAGCTATCCAACACTTTACAGAATCCTGCAACAGTTTAATTCAGTTTGATTTCTTACACAGGCAGAAAGCAGCGGGATGAGTTATTCACCAAAACCGTGCTTTACAATACAAACACCTGATGCTGAAGGTACCATACATTAGTATAAATACGGTTTCAGAGGACGAGTCCTACAATTATATTACGACTGATCGTTCATTGCAGATAGGGCAGTACCCGATACCCGTCTGGATATAATATTGCAGGGTAAACCAGTAAAATCAACCTATAAGGAGGCATGGCTATCCAAAACACGGAGAACACCACAGAAAGCAGTAAGGGAAAGTCATCTGAACTATGGTGGCGTGAAAGAGGGAAATGAAAGATTCTGGTCCATGACCATTGCAATACATGATATCCTTCCGGTTATAACATTACAGGATAAAGAAGCAAGAACAACGTACTTAATAGATACAACCATTCCAGATAACACACCACTTACAGAAAATCGAAAAGCGAAGAGACCCGAAATATGTTGACTTGAAAGAAGAAATAGAAAGTCCATGGGACACGAACAGGATAAATTTTGTCCCAATACTAATATCTACAACTGGCATTATCCTTAAGTCACCACACAGTGACATTGAACTATTACCCTGCAAAATCTATGTAAATCTCCCGAAAGCCACAATGGTAATGATCACCAGAATAGCCCGAAAGTTGCTAGCAATTGAGAAATGAGTGTACTTTCCCATGTCCATACCTCAGGCTTTACCAGTTTTAGCTGAGAAAAGTGATAATAAACTTGCGACTGTACTGGAGTGAATGCAGAGGAGATTCGACATGCAGTTTCCTCGGGTGGGAATTTAATCGAAATCGTGAGGTGAGATGAGATTCTTTCCCTGGAGCAGAGTGGACATCTGGGTTTTCCATAGGAATTTTCACAATTATAGTCAGAATGCATGAATTCTGCGGTGTTAAATATTTCTCCATAACAATGTTTTCTAACGCGAAGGGCAAGTGTAAGGTTTACTGTAAGTTCGTGCGGACTGTTGATTCCTTTTTCGTTTTATTCTTGTGCAAAAGACTAAGGTAATGAATGGCTTACATATCTGCCGATTTTGTCTTAAATGTCCTCAGATCCTGAACAGCCCTATCATTGTCTAAAGGGGTGTGGCTGTAACGAGAGCGGGAGTATGGTGAAGAAAATGCTGGAATGAGTTGAGTAATTGTTAGGAGGTGGAGGTTGCGGGCTGCGGATGCCGAAGAGTCTGTTCCCGTGCTGTGTCTATCTCGGGCTATAAAACTGTTTGTTTCTCACCTCTGCCTCGTTCTCCGGTGACCGTCAGTTCCAAAGTAACAAGATGAAAACACTGCGACGGCTTCTTAGAAGATGTTAGATATTCTGTTCATTAATTAGTTGAATAACTGACGTGAAGGGATATTTTGCAGCGCTGAGGAACTGCTCTCTGAACTTGGACTGAGTTACCCCATAAATAAACGTGTTTGAGCAGCAACTTAATATCATCAGCATGTATCCAGAATGTTGAAGTATGTATTCCGAATCATTGTAATTATTTGGATCCAATCCGGCGATGATGTAATAAAGGAATTCGGCAACATACACCGACCACAGGATGATGAAGCTTCCGGAGATGGAGAGAAGTAAGATCACAGACCTCCTCCTGCTCTCCATCTCCGGGTCACTGCGGTTCTCCGCCTTGCTCTGACCCCTCAGCCCCTTACGGACGCGACTAGTCACTAAAATGTGTCTGACTGTCAGAGCGTTGAACAGTAGTATTAACAGGAAAGTGAGTAATGGTGTTAGAATGGTAGAAATCCAGTTATATCCCGCCCACCCGGGATCCGTATAGTAGCCCGGCTCTCGAATACAGTCCCAGGGTACATTGTCAATCACTTTCACAGGATGGAATGTAAAGATGTGGGGCACATCTTTAACACAGAACAGAACGCCGGTTGTTGTCAGAATCACAGCCGCAGTTTTCCCGGTGCAATACTTCGCTTTCCGCTTCTGACAACAGATGGCGACAAACCGATCAAATGTAAACATGACGGTGAACCAGACAGAACAGTCTGTGGCTGCTTCTCCCAGGGCAGAGATCACACTGCACACGGGGGTGATGTCCAGAAAAGTCCCGGGGAAGTAATAATAACTGATCCGCCACAATATGACATTAAAGATGATGGTTAGTAGATCCCCAGGTAGCGAGTGGTGCAGGTGGAGAGGCCGCACTTTCTCCGGGACAGGATCACAATCGCCACTAAATTCACTGGGGGAACAGCAAACAGAATGAGTGAATTACTGTCTCACCGATCAGTATGTCTCAGGACAGAGATAAGCTGGAAATTGAGAAACATTAAACTGTGCAGGCAACTCATTTCTGGGGCTTTAAAAGGAGTAATGCGGGAATCTCAGATCCCTCTCACGAATGCATGCGGGGTGAACGGAGAAGGTACTCGATACTGGAAAAGGAACAGGGTTTGGGAAGGTGGCGTTATCAACGGATCGCCGAGAGAGCTTGAGAGAAATCAATATAAATCTCCCCCCGTCAGGTTTTGGACTGATGTGTAAAACCTGGGTACCACGGCAACTTTCTCAGCGATGCTGATTACCGCGTTCCTGTCACCTATGTCCTGGCACTCTCACTGTGCAGCAAAGTCCCGCTCCCTCCACCTCTGTCCATCTACAAAGTTCAAAACAAATTCATTTCCACCGTTCCAATGCCTGCGTCTCCTTCTTGACTCCCCGTTTATCACCCGCACACAGCACCACCCCACCACCACCACCTCCGCTTGGATGGCTTCTTTTAAATTCCGCAACTACCCTTGGCCGGGGTACCTTCACACGCTCTCAACGAATCCGATCAGGAAGTTTCAATTTTCGTTTTTGAGGTTTATGCTTGACCCGCTGAACTTTAAAGTATTTAGCACGCTGGTGCTTATATCATCAAAGACAGTGTAGGTACCCCAAAAGATCTGTCTCCTTTGGGGCCGCTCCGAATTACTTCAATATTATTCTAAATGGTTCGAAGCATATTGTACAAGAACGGAGTATCGCGTGCACCTTACCCCATCTGACCCCTAACGGACATCGCTGGGCTTGCTCTTAACTCCTGCTTTACTTCACGGATAACAGGGCGTGGTAATAAACCCTGGTACAAAACACGCACACAGGTCCTTACTTGACTTATATTCGGAGTCTGACTTACAAATGCAATCGACCACTCTCCCCAGAATCTCAAAGTCCATTCGCTTCCGCGCTCCCTTCAAATTTGCAGGTATTTCTTTAATCAGAGCACAATACCTAGAATTTTGAATTTAAAGCACGTGCTCTAATGAAACGGTATAAAACCAAATAGCCGTAAAGGTGCCGAGCGCGCTGGATTATCGGGGTTTACTTGACAGCGACTTTGCATTGATAAATCACAACTGCCTGCTATGAATCTACAACTTGAACCCATCTACCCGATCTTCCTCTCTACGGCCGCTTCAGCTGCCGGTTTACTTCCAGCAGAAGCCATGATTTAAAAAGGAAGGGAACTTCTGAACGAACGCAGAGATTGGTCGCAATGTGAACACCGCACTCCCTGACACTCCGACATCACAGCGCTGTCGGTCACTGAACGAGTCCACGGACCGCGCACACAGAACTTAAAATGTTAATTTGCTTGTGTTCTTACCAGGAACACCGATCACGGCAATGACCAAGTACCATATCTTCCTCACACGGTAAATGGTTACACGCATGCTGTCTGAGATTCACCCTGTCTTCTAGCTGTCCGCGATCTCGCTGGAGAATCTCGGAGCTGACGAATCTCCACGCTCATTCATCTATACTCGGTCCATCACACGGACTATTTAATATCACACAAGGCTGACGTGTTTTCCAAAAGCTGGGTTAAAACAAAACATGATGTCATTCAAGTAAACTCCCAGTTGTGATTAGGTGTGAATAGCTTGACACGAAATTGCAAAATCTCAAAGATGAAGAAATTACGATTGGAGAAGTCAGTGAATGTTGTTGTGAGACACTCTCAGACTCATCTCTCGGTTTCATGATTATTATTGTTGATCTTGTCCATTCCGAGCCTCCATGGACTTTGTCACCATAGACCAATGTTGTACTGTCAATGGGCTGTTCTGTTTTACTCTGGCAATTGTCTCGGTTATAGATCTTGCAATAGAAATATAAAATAAAGAATAAGATATGTGTACGTTCCTGTAACATAGTGAAGAGACTTAAACTAATACATATTCAGGCTCACGGATATATTGAATGCATGTAAACGTTTAATCAACTTCACTGCAACACGCACAAAACGCTAGAGGAACTCAACAGGTTAGGCAGCATCATTGGAAATTATTAATCTGTCGACCTTTCTGGCCAAGACCTTTCTTCAAATTAATTAACACTTCGTCGCACCTCACCTCCATCAACAGAAACGAGATTTCCCAGTGGCAAACCATTTTCTTTCCGATCCCCGTTCACAGTCCGATATGTCGAACCGTGGCTTCCTCTCGTGCCACAATGAGGCTACTCTCAGACCGGATGTGCTACACCTCAAATTCCGTCCAGGTAGCCTGCAATCTCATGGTAAGAACGTCGATTTCCGTTGAGTTCCGGTATTTTCCCCTCCTTACTTTCCCCAATTCGGCCTCTTATCGCTCCGCCTGATCTGCCTATTGCCTTCCCATGACGCCCCTCTTCCTTCCCTTTTCCTTGGATCCACTCTCCTCTCCTATCAGCTTCCTTCTTCTGCAGCCCTTTGCCTTGTTCACCTGTCATCACCCAGACAGTTATTTCGCCGTCCTGGCGACACCCATTCCCTTCTAGCTTGTCCTTCCCTCTCCCCAAGAGGTTCTTATTCTGCCATTTTTCTACTTCCGTTCCATCCCCTGATGAAGGGTCTTGGACCGAAACGACGTCTGTTTGTTCATTTCCATAGATGCTGCCTGACCTGCGGAGATACCCTCAGCGTTTTATATGTGAATACAATTGATATACATGCAGTCTTTCGTGTAGTAAACCAGCGGCCACCAATGCTCGCACCGGTGTGAAGCAAAGTAATTCAACCGCCGTACACATGACCCTCGAATTTGTGCATATGTTTAAACCGACATAGCATCTGCTTTCATTACATTTGTAACAACAATTGTTTGGCAGATGCGCTAAATTGCTAGCGTTGTTGATAGTGTTGTAAACAATGGCATTTGCCTATTTGACACTTCCATTGTAAACACAACACAACATTGTTTATTCTGTTTTTATGTTCCTAATATCCCACCCCGATTTACTTATGTATTGAATGGTCTGAACAGAATGGCTCATGAGAAGAGCCCTTCACTCAGTGGGTCGTCGGTTGTGGGATTAAATTAGTCATTTTGTCTGCTAGTCAGCGAAGGGCAGGCAGGTGTCAATATTGAGGTACGAGGTTACCTTCCATGGGTGAGTATGGCTGGGATATTTACAAAGAGGGACGGGGTTCACGGAAGTGCTGATGTGGACACGAAGAAAGAAATGGAAGTCCAAACATCAATAAAGGTATGGAAGCAGATTTACAATGGGGCATCCAATACGTTCTGAATAGATGACGTCACGGACGGGAAAAGTCATGATGCAATAACATATAATAGTAGTCTGATTTTCGGCTCCCGGTGAGTGATGGACGTGATTGCTGTGGAAAGTGAAATATAGGAAAGGAGCACCATTCAAAAGTTTGGGCATCGCAAGAGATTTGAGCTCTGAGATAACATTGACCAAGGTCTCAGACCTTAATTAGCTTGTTAGGGCTGTGCCCTGCCGACCGAGCCTACTGCACTTTCAGGGTTCACAATGATATCTTCACTACATTGGAAAATAAAATACAACCTGGATTTGCTCGGATTGCGAGCATGGTTGATCCTGAGCTCATCACAATTTTATGCTTAATCCACTGATATTCCGACTTCTTTCCTCTGTCTGGGGGCTTCTCCACTGCCATCATAGGCATAACATAAATGAGGAGAACGGCATCTCATCTTCCAACTAGACACCTCACAACGATAGGGAACACACTTTTTGCTGTTACTCCGATGATGGTCTTGACCCCTTCCTGCCCCGGTACCATATAATCCTAAATAACGGTCAGTATTTCGCATAAAGATCCGTGGTCTAATTGATCTTTCACCGCTCTGTCATCTCCATGTTGAAAATTGTCGCACTTACACCCTTGACTCAATCCCGTGGGTTAGGGTTAACGGGGATTCACTTTCTACTGACTCTGCTACTTTGTAGGTGTTCTAACAATTTTTTTCTCTTTCACACCTTGGAATGACATCGTAGCGATACACACTTCTGGGAAAAATAATGTGGTCTACATTGTCAAAAGCCTGAGGACAAAAAACAGGCCGATCTATGGAAGTGGGTAAAGTGGAGGCATTGGTTGACGTACAAACACGAGGAAATCAGCAGATGCTGGAAATTCAAACAACCACACACACAAGATGCTGGAGGAACACAGCAGGCCAGTCAGCATCTATAGTGAGAAGCGCTGTCGACGTTTGGGGCCGAGACCCTGGTTGACGTGGTGTAATGACAGGTGAATCACATCCAATAAATCGCGAGAGTTCCTCGAGGATCAAATGCACATTGTGGAAAGCGACTGTGTTATAAAGGAAGAGTAAATACCTATGTGTGCGCCCAGTAAGTTTGTACCCACCACAAAGAGTCAACGCATGGGAAAGGTAATACTGGGGGAAAGTAATCCACGCTGGCCGGGCGCTCCTCGTCCTTCTTGATATAACCTTCAAGATCCCAACTTCGGGTCATTCACTTCCGCGATAGCTGGTCTCCACCGAGTTGTCTCTGCCTGTACTCCTGAAAACCTCTATTCCTCTCTCTCCCTTATCACATTAATCTAATAGCTTTCAATTTCGTTGACTCAAACTTTATGGCCCTTTCCCCCGACATGTGATCTTGGTAACTGATTTTGTCCTTCCCAACTCAGACTGGTTCAAGCCAGACAGTCGGCGCAGACCAACAGGTCACAGGCTGTTCCTTCTCATCTGAAAATGGTTTGCTTTCGACAATCAAAAACAAAGCAACTCATTGTGTAGGCCTGTAGTTGCTTTGATGAATCCATCCCTGAGAACGGACCTCCATTCCTGCGATCACATGGCAAGAACAAAAGCATCTTCTTTGTCTATTTCCATTGCCTTTGCCTCGTTTCTGTTAACTGATTTGCAGATTATGGTTTTCTGAACAACATATATGTTCGTCTGTCGATATGCGTGTCTGCACATCTACCTATCTACCTATCTATCCATGTATCTCTCTAACTATCTGGCCGTCTGCCGGTGTGCCTGTCCTCTGTCTGCCTGTTTCTCTGTCTGTCTGTCTGTGTAACTATATATCGTTCATCTACTTCTTCCCAGATATTGTGACTTTGATCAAGCTCACTTCACAAACAGATGGAAAAAGAGAAACCGTTTAGAATATTTAAATACTTCTTTTCTCTATCTTACCGTATTGATATCCACAAGGTAGATACGCTGTGACATGGGAGAGATTCAGTTCATCATTCAATTGTCACTTCAAGTTTATTTACAAAGGCCGACTGAATTCCATGATCCAGTAGACTGCGAGTCGGCAGAGTGTAATCCCTCACTTGCTGGCCAAGTTTTAACTGTATTGATGATATATGGTTTGTTCGACATGGAGTACAACAATGAAGTGAAGGTTCACGTGAACTGGCTGAGAAAATGAAGCACAGTGAGTAGACAATCAGCTCAAATGAAAATTCAAGTTCTCAGCCCTAATGTGGTGTCTGGACATACAACGTAATAATGTAATAGAATGAATGCAGTTCTCCCTTATCAGACTGCCTATTATTGCTGTCATGTTTATTCATGGAAAGTCCCTGCATGAAGTCCTCGTACTGAGCGCTCAGGGCTCAATCGGAAGAGTTGCATTTTTCGTATTACTGTTTGAGATTTCGCCAATGGATTGTGTTTATATCGTTTTGTTAATTTTGAGTCTGAGTCTGAGCTAATTCCAGACTTTACTCTGCATTTGAGTTCATCCTGTTCCAAACCTCTCTCGTTACGTTCACAAGATCATACGGCTCCTGTGTCATCCAATCTCAAGATCGCTGTGTCGTTCGTCCCACAACCGATATAAAATTTGACCAAGAAGTGGAGGACTTTTAAGTGGAACCTAATCAACAAACTACTAGTCGCAGTAAACGAAGCAACCTTGAATGGCTCCCTGAAAGTCTTTTGAATTTTGGAGGAAAATAAAATGCCCATAAGAAACGCAGACTATTGCAAGTCGAATACGCTGCACAGTAAAATTCTGAGGTCAAGATCTAATGTGATAGCTGAAACTATATGGTCGTAATTTTGCACGTTGCGGCATCCCGTCTCCACCAGCAATGATTATCCTTGTTGACACACACACACACACACACACACACACACACACACACACACACACACACACACACACACACACACACACACACACACACACACACACACACACACACACACACACAAACACACACACACGCGCGCGCGCGCTTTAGTAGATATTTAATAAATTTTTAGTTTTTTAATTGTTGGTCTTGAATTATTTTTACACATTCAACAACAATTATATGCTAATCTTGCCATTAAATGCACGTTTTTGTTTAATCGAATCGATAATCACGAAGACTAAGCGCACAGAGACGCTAAGATTCACTTTTAATCGGATATAAGATATACAAATTTTGTTGTTCCACCCCGATGCTGATTCATGGGAGTAAATAAATATCCCCGCGTCCAAAAATAAGTTTGTCACCTTGTCAAACTGAAATGCAATATTTACATTATTAGCAACACGTTTCAATTATAAATTTCTTTCTTAATGACGACGTGCTTTATGGTACAGTCTATTGGAAGACAAAGCGATGTTTTGCAATCGTCTTCCCTAAAAATTTTTTTAGGGATATTTATAATCTATTATATTTATATAATATTTATATTTATTTTAATATGTACTATAATATTATAATATATAATTATAGTATTTATAGTCCTTTAGCGGATTTATTTCAATTACTAACGCTATTTTCTTCATCTCTGAGACGAGTGAATCCCGTAAAATCTGCAGGTGGTTGTGAATGACAGTATTATGGACACTTGGTTATGGAAATGTCTTTAACGTATGAGTACGATTGGCATCTCAGGCTGGCCGGGTCCGAATGCGCTGCTAAAGAGGAAATTAAGTGAGGAAGAGAGTCGCACCACCGACTGCGGCGAACATGACAGTAGTTGACAGGGAGGATTTCACTTTGAAGGCGACGAACAGCTGGTCCTCTCGGATCAATTTAAACAGGGATGACCATATTCAGAGTTCAAAGTAAACTTATTATGAAAGTCACCATATAGGTGGAACCGTCGAGCTGCATTTTTGCGGGCATCCTCAAATAAAACCAGTAACGATAACCGAATCAATGAATGTCCGCACCAACAACGCTAAGCGAACGAGTACAAAATACAACAAAATGTGCAAATACAAACATAGTAAATAATAAGAATAATAATATAGGCCCGCCTTGAGAGCATTACAACTCTGATAAGAAGATTACGCTACTAAATTTAAGTGAGAGCACATCCTAGAAAAGTCAAAAGTTTCAAACGCAGAGTATACTTAAAGTCAGAGAAATGTGTACAATATACATCCTGAAATCTGCCCAAACAACTCGGGTCTCTAGGCACACAACCAACAGCTAACTTGCTGCTTTCGATCTTCTGCCTATCAGGAGACACCGATTTCCTGTAGAAGCACCAAACTCCAGTCCGCCCGCTTCCAGGGCCACGAAATCCGGAAGCTCAGAAGGCGCCCTAATCTTCTAGGCCGAGTGGAAGAACGGCCAGTCGTGAGACCCCGATGGCGGGTCCATTCCCGCAAATAATCGAAGTCAGCGTGTAACGCCAGGCCAGGATCTTCAAAATAAACCTAAAAGGGAACAAGAGAGTTATTAAAGACAGAAATAGAGCTGCTTCCGAAGATGCAAACAAATGAGTCGCCGTTAGACGCCATTTTCTCCTAAGCTACAGCCCCGTAATTACCACTATTAAAGAAAAAGTGAGCCAATGGTAGAGCATGGTTCTTCATGGAAAACATCCCCACCATCTAAGCAAGCTCGATAAATTTAAAAAATGCCAAGAAAAAAAAAATAGACAATCGAAAGCATTACAGGACCCTGTAACCGCTCAACACAATCTGAATACTTACACAGCCACAATCAAATGCAAACATCATTCATCTAAATCTGGTTTTAAAATGCAATCCTGGAAATGAAGACACACCTTACATTCATACAATTTTATCCATTTTTAGAGTCAAAATACCACAAATTATATTATGTCAGATCAACTTATTGCAGATTGGACAATCCGTAATAACAGGTCGGTGCGGTAGTACAGGATAAACAAGCAAGGGCAACTTATTTAATAGATCTAGCCATTCAAAACACACCTAAAATACAGAAATCTATAAGTGACAAATCCCAAAGAAGAGACATCGGGGACGCAGATCTCAGTCTAATTTCACAAACAAGCGAGTTTTAACAGTCTTCGAATACCCAGCCTGACACGTGTTATATGTTCCTTACACCGGTTAGAAAAGATCAAACTGTCATCGAGATACCCTCACTATATAGCATTGTCATGGCACCGATGGGGCAGTAGTGTGGTCGCCACTATTTACTAAACACCTCAAGGAAGTGGGAACACTCGGGGGTGGGGACGTATTTGCCATCATCAGACGTCACAGACTCGGTAAATTAATGGAAAGTATTCTTCGAGATGGTATATATAATTATCTGGATAGACAGGGTCTGATTAGGAACAGTCAACATAGATTTGTGCGTGGAAGGTCATGTTTGACTAATCTTATTGATTTTTTGCCACATTTCTTCACAGGCTTTCTACATATTATGTCAAAAATCCTTCCTGAACACACGTAACGTGGAAGTATTGGAAAGGGTACAGAGGAGATTTACCAGAATGCTGCATAGTTTAAAGAATATGGATTATGATCAGAGTTTAAGGGAGCTAGGGTTTTCTCTTTGGAGAGAAGTAGGATGAGAGGAGACATGATAGATGTGTACAAGATATTAAGAAGAGTAGACAGAGTGAACAGCCAGGGCCTCTTCCCCAGGGCTCCACTGCTCAGTACAAAAGGACATGGCTTTAAGGTAATGGGAGGGAAGTTTAAGGGGGATATTAGAGGAAGGCCTTTCACTCAGAGAGTGGTTGGTGCGTGGAATACACAGCCTGAGCCAGTGGTGGAGGCAGATACACAAGTGAAGTTTAGGAGACTACGAGACAGGTATATGGAGGAATTTAAGGTGAGGGGTTATATGGGAGGCAGGGTTTGAGGGTCGGCACAAAATTTGGGCCGAAGGGCCGGTAATGTCCTGTACTATTCTATGTTCTATGTTCTAACAAACTCCACTCCATCTAAACCCCTAGCTCTAAGGAGATGACAATCGATATTTGGGATATTAAAATCTCCCATCACGACATCTCTGTTCTTCTTAGACCTTTCCAGGATCGGTTTCCCGATCTGCTCCTCGATATCCCTGTTACTATTGGGCCGCCTATAAAAAAACACCCAGTAAAGTTATTGACCCGGTTCAGTATCTACACAATGGAGTAACTTGCGGCGTCACGGGGAATGACTAGCTTCATAAAGATTTTGCACATTACCTTGCACACGCAATGTAGACTGAGTCTGTCACTGTAACGTTTATACAGCCTGACGGTGTCGGCACGTTATGTTGTCAGATATTACTGATACCCGTCTCAGTGTCGGCGTATTATTAATGAATAGATCTGTAGCCTTCAAATAGAACACAATCCAGAAGTGTTAAATACAGAAACTGTGGCAAGTACCAGACTGTGGGAGATTTTGTTTACAGTCACTACGTGTCTGACAATGAACATTAATGTGATCAGTAATTGTGTTACTGATAAACACTGGGGATTTGTACCGTCTCCTGTCTCTCTGTGTCCTTCACCCTCATTCTCTCTCATCTCCAGGCTGATCAATGTCGGTCTCACAGATTCTGGTGCAGAGGATCTCGCCTCCGCTCTCAGTACAAACCCATCACTGACGGTGCTGGATCTGGGATCAAACTGGCTAACAGACCGATCTTCCCCCGCTCTCCACCGCCTCATACTGACCCTCCCGATCGGATGAGTGTTTGTGTTAATAATGTGATAAAATTTCAGCCGATCCGTGGGTTTTCTGGCAATATTTGGCAATGAGTGTTATTGAAACATTACCCACTGTCCTGTTACTGACACTGCTCTGTAATATGTTTATTTCATCTGTATCCTTCCATCTGTTTCAATCTGCAGGACGATCAGTTCAGTCAGAAATGGAAGAAGGAACTGAGATCTCTGCAGGAACCCAGACCCGGACTGAGAGTGAGATTGTGAACATCCGAATGTGTGAACCGTGGTTTGAGATTGAGACATTTTGGCCGCTTCCCCGCCGTCCCCTTTAAAGCCATCCTCCCCTTTAACGGCCGCGCTCCGGGTTTCATTCCCAACTGCTCCATCGGACCCGGCTCCAGCCGAACGCTGTGCCATTGAGGCAGCCCCGTAGTGAGGCTCATTCCTCATCCTCGCATCACTCACGGGGTCAGACACACAGTGAAGCTCATTCGACCTCGTCTCCTCAGACACTGAGTGAAACTCCCTGCACGTTCCATTAAGCATTCCGGGGATCACAAACACAATGAAAATCGGTCCGCATCATCCCATCAAACACGCCCGGGGCCTGACAGAGAGTGAAGCTCCCTTCGCACCATCACATCCCACACTCCTTGTGTCCGAAACAGAGAGCAGCTCCATCCGCACCATCCCATCCCACACTCCTTGTGTCCGAAACAGAGAGCAGCTCCATCGGCATCATCCCATCAAACACTCCTTCTGTCCGAAACAGAGAGCAGCTCCATCCGCATCATCCCATCCCACAGTCCTTGTGTCCGAAACAGAGAGCAGCTCCATCTGCATCATCCATCACACATTCCTTGGGTTCAGACGCAGAGTGAAATTCCGTATACACCGTCCAATCACTCACACCCGGGGTCAAACACTAAGTGACGCTCTTTCCGCATTCTAGCTTCAAACAATCCCGGGGTCAGATACAGGGTGAAGCTCCCTCCCCACCGTCCCATCACACACACCCGTGGTCAGACACAGAGTACATCTCACTCCACACTGTCCCATCACACTCTCCGCATGTCAGAAACAGTGAAGCTACTTCTACAGCGTCACCATGGATGAAATGATTAACCAATGGATGAACATGACATTCTATCGACATCCCCTCAATCGGAGCAGAGTAGATGTCGACAGGAAGCGTCCAACGCCAGTTTCAATGTTGGAGACCTCCTTCCAGAAACGGAGTGGTTGCTTGTGGTAAAAGGGTGTCAGGTGGTTAGCACAAAAATATCAAAATTACACAATAAAAGTCCAACAAATTCAAGACGATAAAAGCAGAAAATGCCGAGGGAAACACACAAGCTATCCAACACATTACAGAATCCAGCAACAGTTTAATTCAGTCTGATTTCTTACATAGGCAGAAAGCAGTGGTAAGAGTCATTCACCAAAACCGTGCTTTACAATACAAACGCATGATACTCAAGGTACCATATATTAGTAATTATACAGTTTCAGAGGCCGAGTCCTACAATTATATTACGACTGATCGTACATTGCAGATAGGGCAGTACCCGATACCCGTCCGGATATAATATTGCAGGGTAAACCAGTAAAGTCAACCTATAAAGAGGCATGACTATCCAAAACACGCAGAACACCACAGAAATCAGTCAGGGAGAGTCATCTGAAGTATGCTGGCGTGAAAGAGGGAAATGAAAGATTCCGGTCCATGAGCATTGCAATACATGATATCCTTCCGGTTATAATATTACAGGATAAAGAAGCAAGAACAACGTACTTAATAGATACAACCATTCCAGATAACACACCACTTACAGAAAATCGAATAGCGAAGATACTCGAAATATGCTGACTTGAAAGAGGAAATAGAAAGTCCATAGTACACGAACAGGGTAAACATTGTCCCAATATAAATATCTACAACTGGTATTCTCCCTAAGTCACCACACAATGACATTAAACTATTACCCGGCAAAATCTATGTAAATCTCCCGAAAGCCACAATGCTAATGATCACCAGAATAGTCCGAAAGTTGCTAGCAATTGAGAAATGAGTGCACTTTCCCATGTTCATACCTCAGGCTTTACCAGTTTTAGCTGAGAAAAGTAATAACAACTTGCGACTGTACTTGGGTGAATGCAGAGGTGATTCGACATTCAGTTTCCACAGGTGGAAATTTAATCGAAATCGTCAGGTGAGATGACAATCTTTCCCTGGAGAAGAGTGGGCATCTGGGTTTTCCATAGGAATTTGCACAATTATAATCAGAATGCATGATTTCTGCATTGTTAAACATTTCTCCACAACAGGGTTTTCTAACGCGAAGGACAAGTGTAAGGTTTACTGTAAGTTCGTGCGGACTGTTGACTTTCTTTTTCGTTTATTCTTGTGCAAAAGTAACGAATGGCTTACATATCTGCCGATTTGGTCTTAAATGTCCTCAGATCCTGAACAGCCCTAACATTGTCTAAAGGGGTGTGGCTGTAACGGGAGCGGGAGTATGGTGAAGAAAATGCTGGAATGAGTTGAGTAATTGTTAGGAGGTGGAGGTCGCGGGCTGCGAATGCCGAAGAGTCTGTTCCCGTGCTGTGTCTATCTCGGGCTATAAAACAGTTTATTTCTCACCTCTTCCTCATTCTCCGGTGACCGTCAGTTCCATAGTAACAAGATGAAAACACGGCGACGGCCTCTGTGAAGATCTTAGATATTCTGTTCATTAATTAGTTGAATAATTGACGTGAAGGGATATTTCGCTGCGCTGATGAACTGCTCTCTGAACTTGGACTGAGTTACCCCATAAATAATCGTGTTTGTGCAGCAACTTAATATCATCAGCATGTATCCAGAATGTTGAAGTATATATTCCGAATCGTTGTAATTATTTGGATCCAATCCGGCGATGATATAATAAAGGAATTCGGCAACTTTTACCGACCAAAGGATGATGAAGCTTCCGGAGATGGAGAGAAGTAAGATCACAGACCTTCTCCTGCTCTCCATCTCCGGGTCACTGGGTTTCTCCGCCTTGCTCTGACCCCTCAGTCTCTTACGGATCCGACTCGTCAGTAAAATGTGTCTGACTGTCAGAGCGTTGAAGAGTAGTATTAACAGGAAAGGGAGTAATGGCGTTACAACGGCAGAAATCCAGTTATATCCGGCCCACCCGGGATCCGTATAGTAGCCTGGCTTCGTAATACAGTCCCAGGGTATATTGTCAATAACTTTCACAGGATGAAATGTAAAGAAGATGGGCACATTAGTAAAACAGAACAGAACGCCCGTTGTTGTCAGAACTACAGCCGCAGTTTTCCCGGTGCAATACTTCGCTTTCCGCTTCTGACAACAGATGGCGACAAACCGATCAAACGTAAACATGACGGTGAAACAGACAGAACAGTCTGTGGCTGCCTCTCCCAGGGCAGAGATCACACTGCACACGGGGGTGATGTCCAGGAAAGTCCCGGGGAAGTAATAATAACTGATCCGCCACAATATTACCTGAAAGATGATGGTTAGTAGATCCGCCGTTGCCATGGCCACCAGGTAGCGAGTGGTGCAGGTGGATAGGCCGCACTTTCCCCGGGACAGGATCGCAATCGCTACTAAATTCACTGGGGAAACAGCAAACAGAATGAGTGAATTACTGTCTCACCGATCAGTGGATCTCAGGGCAGAGACAAGCTGGAAATTGAGAACAATCAAACTGTGCAGACAACTCATTTCTGGGGGTTTAAAAGGACTAATGCGGGAATCTCAGATCCCTCTCACGAAGGCATGCGGGATGAACGGAGAAGGTACTCGATACTGGAAAAGGAACAGGGTTTGGGAAGGAGGCGTTATCAACGGATCGCCGAGACCGCTTGAGAGAAATCAATATAAATCTCCCCCCGTCAGGTTTTGCACTGATGTGTAAAACCTGGGTACCTCGGCAACTTTCCCAGCGATGCTGATTACCGCGTTCCTGTCACCTATGTCCTGGCACTCTCACTGTGCAGCGAAGTCCCGCTCCCTCCACCTCAGTCCATCTACAAAGTTCAAAGCAAATTCATTTCCAGCGTTCCAATGCCTGCGTCTCCTTCTTGACTCCCCGTTTATCACCCGCACACAGCACCTCCCCCACCTCCGCTTGGATGGCTTCTTTTAAATTCCGCAACTACCCTTGTCCGGGGTTCCTTCACACGCTCTCAACCAATCCGATCAGAAAGTTTCAATTTTCGTTTTTGAGGTTTATGCTTGACCCGCTGAACTTTAAAGTATTTAGCACGCTAGTGCTTATATCATCAAAGACAGTGTAGGTACTCCAAAAGATCTGTCTCCTTTGGGGCCGCTCCGAATTACTTCAGCATTATTCTAAATGTTCCAAAGCATATTGTACAAGAACGGAGTATCGCGTGCACCTTACCCCATCTGACCCCTAACGGACACCGCTGGGCTTGCTCTTAACTCCTGCTTCACTTCACGGATAACAGGGCGTGGTAATAAACCCTGGTACAAAACACGCACACAGGTCCTTACTTGACATATATTCGGAGTCTGACTTACAAATGCAATCGACCACTCTCCCCAGAATCTCAAAGTCCATTCGCTTCCCGCGTTCCCTTCAAATTTGCAGGTATTTCTCTAATCAGAACACAATACCTTGAATTTTGAATTTAAAGCACGTTGCTCTAATGAAACGGTATAAAAGCAAATAGCCGTAAAGGTGCCGAGCGCGCTGGATTATCGGGGTTTACTTGACAGCGGCTTTGCATTGATAAATCACAACTGCCTGCTATGAATCTACAAAATGAATCCATCTACCCGATCTTCCTCTCTACGGCCGCTTCAGCTGCCGGTTTACATCCAGCAGAAGCCATGAATTAAAAAAAGGAAGGGAACTTCTGAACGAACGCAGAGATTGGTCGCAATGTCTCCACCGCACTCTCTGACACTCCGACATCACAGCGCTGTCGGTCACTGAACGAGTCCACGGACCGCGCACAAAAAACTTAGAAAGTTAATTTGCTTGTGCTCTTACCAGGAACACCGATCACGGCAATGACCAAGTACCATATCTTCCTCACACGGTAATAGGTTTCACGCATGCTGCCTGAGATTCACCCTGTCTTCTAGCTGTCCGCGACCTCGCTGGAGAAACTCTGAGCTGACGAATCTCCACGCTCACTCATTAATACTCGCTCCATCACACGAGCTATTTAATATCACACAAGGCTGACGTGTTTTCCAACTGCTGGGGCTAAAGTAAACATGATGTCATTTAAGTAAACTCCCAATAGTGATGAAATATGAATAGCTTGACACGAAATTACAAAATCTCAAAGGTGAAGAAATGTCGATCGGAGAAGTCAGTGAATGTTGTTGTGAAACACTCTCAGGCTCATCTCTCGGTTTCATGATTGTTATTGTTGATATTGTCCATTCCGAGGATCCATGGACTTTGTTCACCATAGACCAATGTTATACTGTCAATGCGCTGTTCTGTTTCACTCTGGGAATTGTCTCGGTTATAGATCTTGCAATAGAAATATAAAATAAAGATTAAGATGTTTGTACTTTTCTGTAACATAGTGAAGAACCTTAAACTAATATCATATTCAGGCTCACGGGGATATTGAATGCATGTAAACGTTTAATCAAATTCACTGCAACACGCACAAAATGCTGAGGGAACTCAACAGGTTAGGCAGCATCTTTGGAAATTATTAATCTGTCGACCTTTCTGGCCAAGATCTTTCTTCAAATTAATTAACACTTCGTCGCACCTCACCTCCATCAACAGAAGCGAGATTTCCCAGTGGCAAACCATTTTCTTTCCGATCCCCGTTCACGGTCCGATATGTCGACCGGTGGTTTCCTCTCGTGCCACAATGAGTCTACTCTCAGGCCGGATGTGCTACACCTCAAATTCCGTCCAGGTAGCCTGCAATCTCATGGCAAGAACATCGATTTCCGTTGAGTTCCTGTATTTTCTCCTCCTTCCTTTCCCCACTTCGGCCTCTTATCTCTCCGCCTGATCTGCCTATCGCCTTCCCATGACGCCCCTCTTCCTTCCCTTTTCCTTGGATCCACTCTCCTCTCCTATCAGTTTCCTTCTTCTGCAGCCCTTTGCCTTGTTCACCTATCATCACCCAGACTGTTATTTCGCCAACCTGGCAACACCCATTCCCTTCTAGCTTGTCCTTCCCTCTCCCCAAGAGGTTCTTATTCTGCCATCTTCCTTCTTCCTTTCTACCCCCTGATGAAGGGTCTTGGCCCGAAACGTCGTCTGTTTGTTCATTTCCATAGATGCTGCCTGACCTGCGGAGATACCCTCAGCGTTTTGTATGTGAATACAATTGATATACATGCAGTCTTTCGTGTAGTAAACCAGCGGCCACCAATGCTCGCACCGGTATGAAGCAAAGTAATTCAACCGCCGTACACATGACCCTCGAATTTGTGTATATCTTTAAACCGACATAGCATCTGCATTCATTACATTTGTAACAACAATTGTTTGGCAGATGCGCTAAATTGCTAGCGTTGTTGATAGTGTTGTAGACAATGGCATTTGCCTATTTGACACTTCCATTTTAAACACAAAATTATTTATTCTGCTTTTATGTTCCTAATACCCCACCTAGATTTACTTATGTATTGAATGGTCTGAATTGAATGGCTCATGAGACGAGCCCTTCACTCAATGGGTCGTCGGTTGTGGGATTAAATTAGTCATTTTGTCAGCTAGTCAGCGAAGGGCAGACAGGGGTCAATATTGAGGTACGAGGTTACCTTCCATGGGTGAGTATGGCTAGGATATTCACAAAGAGTGACGGGGCTCTAGGGAGTGCTGATGTGGACACGAAGAAAGAAATGGAAGTCCAAACGTCAATAAAGGTACGGAAGCAGATTTACAATGGGGCATCCAATACGTTCTGAACAGATGCCGTCACGGACGGGAAAGTCATGATGGAATAATATATATAGTCGTCTGATTTTCTGCTCCCCGTGAGTGATGGACGTGATTGCTGTGGAGCCGCTGCACAAGTGTTTCACCAGGAAATTGCCGAACATAGAACATTTCCGATGTCAGCCGAGAATCTGTCATTCTGTCCTTGAAGCGGAGGACCAGGGGGTGTTACACACAGAAGCTAAAAAATTATTAGGGACATACAGTGGCTTGCAAAAGTCTGGGGCAACACTGGTCATAATTTATGTTACTGTGAATATTTAAGTGAAGAGAAGTTGAAATGATTTCCAGAAGTCATAAAGTTAAAGACGAAACATTTTTTTCAACATTTTAAGCAAGTTTAGTATATTATTTTTGTTTTGTACAATTTTACAGTGAAAAATAGGAAAGGAGCACCATTCAAAAGTTTGGACACCGCAAGAGATTTGAGCTCTAAGATAACTTTGACCAACGTCACAGACCTTAATTAGCTTGTTAGGGCTGTGCCCTGCCGACCGAGCCCACTGCACTTTCAGGGTTCACAATGATGTCTCCACTACATTGGAAAATAAAACACAACCTGGATTTGCTCGGACTGCGAGCATGTTTGATCCTGAGCTCATCACAATTTAATGCTTAATCCACTGATATTCGGACTTCTTTCCTCTGTCTGGGGCCTTCTCCACTCCCATCGTATGCATATCATAAATGAGGAGAACGGCATCTCATCTTCCAACTAGACACCCCACAACAATAGGGAACACACTGCTGTTTTTTTTTTCTTAGTCCGGCTGAATTACCTTTCGTTGTTACTCCGATGATGCCCACGACCCCTTCCTGCCCCGGTACCATATAATCCTAAATAACGGCCTGTATTTCGCATACCGTTCCATGGTCTCATTGATCTTTCACTGCCCTGTCATCTCCATGTTGAAAATTGGCAAACTTGCACCCTTGACTCAATCCCGTGGGTTAGGGTTAACGGGGTTTCACTTCCTACACACTCTGCTATATTGGGTTAGGAATAACGAGGATAGCAGAACCAGGACATAGAACTGGGAACCAGGAGCTTGGGTTTGACTCCGAGCCAGAGACTGCCCAAGGACCCAGAATCCGGGTCTTGACTCGGGCTCGGACTACAGAACCAGGCGAGGACTAGACGTGGCTACAGGACGGGGAGAGGCAACAGGACTGGACGTCAGACTAATGGACAGGACAAGGGAACCCCAGCACAGGACAAGGGAATCCCAGCACAGGACAAGGGAACCCCAGCACAGGACAAGGGAATCCCAGCACAGGACAAGGGAACCCCAGCACAGGACGAGGGAACCCCAGCACCGGGCTGGGCAAGGTACTCCTGGGCTGGGCGAGGCACATGGACAAGACGAGAACACAAAGCGCTGGCTTGGACAGGACAAGGATCTTGGACGTGACTGGGACTGGACGAGACTCCGAAGCCTTGACTTGGTCGAGGGAGAGACAGGAATGCAGAGCCTTGATCAGGGAAAAACAGAAACGCAGAACACAGAGCCGAAGGAGAGACAGGAACATGGAACACAGAGCCGGGACCCCTCCTTGGGTACAGTACGTAGGGCCGGGACACATTACACAGAGCACTGAAAACAACGAAACAGGTCCCAACGCTAGGTAGCGGTAAAACGACCGGACCTACCTAGCGGAGGCGTGGACTTAAAGAGACAGTTCCAAACAGGGCGGGGCACCAGACACAGTCAAGGCGAGGCAAAGTTCCAGGCAGAGGCAAGGCGAGGCGAGGTAAGGCTCCAGGACAGGATACCGACGGCACGAAACCCACACAGAGGCAAGGACAGGATATTGACGACAGAAACCCCACAGAGAAAAGGACAGGATACTGACAAGACGAACCAGCCACCCGCCTCGAACCCAGGGCCACTTAAATTCCCGGCTCAAAGACGAGAATCAGGTGCCTATGATGAAGCCCAAATGAGACAAGGGACAGCCGGGAGACGCGGAGTCCGGAGTCCACGGACCGTGCTGTGAGCCGGAACGCGAATTTCACGGGCCGGACCATGACAGTTACAAAGTGGCGGGGCAGCTTTTTTTCAGGTAATCTGAATTCGTTTACCAGAATTTGATCAGGATTGGTCGTTGTCTCCCTATCCAGATACTTCTGACATACTGTGAGGCTGCATAGCCTCGCTAGGTGCTCAAAGGTTTATAGGTTGAAAGGTCCAATTCAATTCAAAGAATTGTATGCAATATACGTCCTGAAATGCATTTCCTTCTCAAACATCCATGGAAACAGAGAAGTGCCCCAAAGAGTGAACGACGGTTAAACGTGAGAACTCCAAATCACCCCTCCCCAGCTCCCCTCTCCCCGAGTGCGGCAGTGAGAAACAAACCCAGCAAAATGCGTCAAAACCACCACCGGGCACAAACGTGAGGTAGGCAACACCAAAGACACAGACTTGCAGTTACCCCAAAGACTTCTCGTTACATCCGGCATTCGACAAACCACAGGTTCTCTCTACCCCTAATAAGGGAGAGGGAGGTGTCCCCCATTTTCACGGCGAGTGGGAGACATAACAGCAACCGAGATCCGTGCCCGAAGACAGTAAAGCTCTCGGGTCTTCTGGCCCACAGCAAAAGTGTTTCCGGCCTCACCGGTGACACACGGGTCTCCTGCCGTGACGCCGACCCTCGATCCGGCCATCTCCAGAGCCCCGAGATCTCAGGCTTCCAAGTGCGGCCGAGACTCTCAGGCCGAACCCTGGGCATATCGGATAGCGGACAGTTCTGATACTCCAGTCCCATTCCCGCAAAGAACCGAAGTCAGCGTGTAACTCCAGGTCAAGGTCTTCGAAAGAACCCTGAAAAGGAAAAATGAAAACATGACAGATGGTAAGAGAGCTGTTTCCGAAGATGCGTGCGAAGGAGTCGTTTAGTGGCATCTTAACTCTGCCTCCACATCCGTGCATCTTGTTTCCGATCTGTGACCCCTCTCCCTCTGAGGGGTAAATACACATTTCCCACCCGATCACGGTGCTCTTCATAATAACACATGTCGGGCAAACTAATTTAGACCATCGCCTTTCCAACAGAAAAATGGCTGCCTATCGTTGGCTGATATTCGTGCCTCTCTGAGCCACAGTGTTCTGTTCTTGTTCAGTGCTGGGGCCTCTTCTGCAACCCTGTTATCATCTGGCATCTCAGAATTGTTCCCCAAAAAGTTATAACTTTGGACTAAGTATTCTCTCCCCTTTCTCTCCACAAGCCTCACTCAGCCCCGCAGAGTTGTTCTCATTTAATTCCATTAGGATATCGGCTACATTTCTGGTGAGTCGCAGCAGAATTTTCCCTTGCCTTTTTGAATCCGCCACTGCAAACCCCTTTTCGAATATGAATACCGGCGAAAATTATTAATTGGTGTCTCTACTATACATTCTTTCTCGCCGTCTACTTTATCTCGATAGCTCCTCTTGGTCCAAGCACTTTCTACGACAGGTCGATTGACCTCAGTATGTTCAGTGACTGATTGTCGCTTGAACCAGTTTCAACCAAGTTGACCAGTGAACTGTCTTGATCACCTCTCTCCATCCTCATTCATTATTGAACATTCCTCTCAAATTTTAAATACACTTGACAGACCCCTATGACATAAAACCCAGGAATTCTCTACTGAGGCGAAGGTTTCGAGAGATTGGAAAGGTTTATCAACTTCTACACTCAAAATTCTATCCTGAATTGTTGCAGAATTTCAAATCTAGACAGACCTCCCCTCTTATCGGTGCATTAACATACCGCGTCAAAAAAACAGCAATTCAATAACATAATGAACTCACTTCCCTGTAATCCATTAGCCACTTGGTTCTCTCACTCAATACTTGGGAAATAAAAGTCCCCTGTACCTATAACATCAATCTCAGAACTTGCCTGTTTTGTAATTGAGAACAGGGTAACGCAAAGTCTCAGAGTGGAGACTCCACTGGTCATGGTGAATGAAGGAAAATAAAGAAGCTGTGATAAAGATTTGGATGATTACCTATGGGACAATGTGAGACAAGGAGGGTAAACGAAACCCGAGAGAAAGGATGCTTAATTGAGAATTGGGTAGAATGGCGGCAGCAAACTGAAATACAGCGGGTTCGATTATAAGAAGCAATAATGTTTTCCATGACGTGGAGACCCGTCTTGAAGAGAAGCTGTCCACCTTAAGGAGAGGGCAACATACTTGCGAGGAGGGCGGGTGCGAGGAGGGAGAAAATAATGCATTTGAATCAGTTTCTGATGGTTAGTGAAAGAAGAGTGAGTGATAAGAGGCAGATCAGCTTGTAGCGATGTGGAAGGATTGAGTGCAATGTATACTGATTTAAATCAGGAGTGGTGCAATTCCTCATGGTTATGACTATGATAGGCAGCCCACTTCCAAACATCTCCTGCCAGTACTCAAACAGGACGATGCTACCTTCTTCCATCCCCTTCCCCACATGCGACCAGTGATAAAGTCGCAACGGAAGGAGACAGAGGCAGGAATATGAAAGCAGAATATACCATGCACTGCATCCTTTCTGCCTCACCCAGAAGCTTTTGTGCCGGAACACTTAGCTGCCTTGTAAAGTCTCAGAATTACATTCTCCACACTGGACTGTGCGAAAATACATGGATAGGTGAGCAAGTGAAGAATTAAATAATCCGTTAAGTCACTTCTAGGTATTAACAGAGGATACCGCTAGACGTGCAAACCAGACAAGCGCCAAGCACCTGACCACATTTACGTCAGATCCATGAATGGTGGTCCAAGCGCTTAATTATTCAACATTACATCGAGACATTTCAGAGCCAGAAGTCACATAAATTTCGTTCGGAACTTTAGTTTGTCGCAGCACTGACAACATAGAAAATCCATGGTAATGTTTCATCGGTCTGTCATTACACCCACGGAGTGGAGACTCAGTATGGAGTATGGAGTACTCAGCATGGAGACTCAGTACAAAGTTATCGCGTGTGAATAGGTAAGTGCAGGCGTGAGTATATGAGGGAGGACACACACTAAAGTAATATACCTTTAATTAGGTGATAATGGCGATATTTCCGGACCGGATTTGGTAGGCAAATGTTCCCAGTAACAGACACAAAATGCTGGTGGAACGCGGCAGGCCATGCAGCATCTACAGGGAAAAGCGCTGTCGACGTTTCGGGCCGAGGACAGTACCCTGTTAAATATATATTCATTCAGCGGTGGTTATGGGGATTACTAAACATGATTCTATACAGCAAAACTTTCATTTAAATTACATCCCATGTTTGAGCGGAATTTAGAGGCCAGAAAACGTGGAAGCCGCTGGGGATTCGGTGACGCGATGACTTCATGTTTTAAATTGTTGAATATCAACTTGAGACGATACATAGCCTCCAGCGTCCATATGCTTTAAACTCGAAAGGATTTCTTAACTGTTTGAATGATTCTAATTATTGCTTAGTTGTAAACTGTTCAACACTTAATAGTACGACGTGTTCTGCAAAAGTTTATAATGTGAATGCATTGAGATTGTAAAATATTGCACGAGGACAGGACGTTTGCGGGTTCCCTTGAAAAACAAGGAGAGGTAATTCGGTCGTAAATGAACGGAAAGCAGTCGTGTCTTTGTTAGGTTTGTACTGACAGGATGTTTGAATTAATCCTGTTTCATCACAGGATATGACTGTGTTACGTATTCAGGCAACAATAACTATATATGAGTTAGGCAAAGGTTTTTATAACAAATAACACGTTTATTAAACACTGAAAACAAACCCCCCAAAAGTAAACAAACACTAGCTTAACCGGAATTCAGCTGCTGTGCGGCAGATTCACAGTTCTTAATAGCGTTGCAGTTCACACAGTTCTTAAAGCGGTATTGGAAAAAAGACCAGTTCTTTAAAGCGGTATTGGAAAAAAACAGTTCTTTAAAGCGGTATGCCGAAAATTCAAAAGCTCACAGTCCATTTAAAAGGAGAGACTTTTTAAGGCGATTTAAATTCTCTTCCACGTCGTTGTCCTTCGATCGCCGGCGTCGAACTTTCCCACGTCGAATTTTCATAAAACGTAATGGTTTAATGGCACTAACCTCTTCTTCCACACTCTGTCCTCAATCTCCCGATATCCCAGCGGAGATTAACACGAGAACAGACAACGAAATCCTTCCGAATGAGGATCAAATAAGGTCGTAACCAATCCACCGTCGAAAATCGATTCTCCTCGATTTTTATCTTCCAAATTCTTAACTTCACTCACCACCAGCAAAGAAACTGTTGGCAATGACCTTTTAAACATTAGGCATTATATAAAACTTCATTTTTTAACTAAACTGCGTCATCACATTAAATCACGCAGGGACATGAAGTCAGCTTGGCAAATCCCGCCACGAACTGCCCCACCTGACAGGGTGGGTCTTCCTTTTATAACCTGTAAAACAAACCTGTCACATGACCTCTACTGGCAGGAAAATGACGTCACTCCACCATCACAAGACCATTACCTCAAGTCCAGTATAACTTCAACCCCAGTCACGTGACAAGGGTACCACTGTCACGTGTCACGGGTACGTAACAACTGTCTGGAAAAGTCTGGTTCCTTGAGTGAAATGCATTTCCAGGTACTGAGTTGAATTTCAGAGAGTGGGTCTTTCCGAAATTACATGAAGTGTCATTGTATGTGGGCCGCAACCACCCTGATCTTTCTTTCCTCTGGTCCTTGGAATATCTGATAAGGGATTACAATCTGGTATTTAACTGTTTATTCTGTATGCGCCAGTTATCTACAACGGTTTTGAACGTAGAAAAGTGCATGCTTGGACTTTGTTTTGCATGTACCTGTGTATTTATTTGTCTACCTTGTTATTGATTTCAGTAGGAGTCGCCGATTTCACACCGACCAGGTAGAATCATGGTAAAAAGGTATCCATGTATGATAAACCCACTATTCAAAGGGAAATTGGTATTAGGATAAATGCATTTGTACTCGAATTAGGAATTTGATTTTGGCATTTTGGAATGCTAGTTCACTTACCTGGTCAGACACTGTCTATCCCCAACTAGAGTACGTTTCTCGAGATACTCATAAATTCCCTCCTTATAAAACCTCTCCAATAGCTTGCCAACAACTGACGGAAGACTCACTGACCTGTAAATCTCAGGACTATCCTCACGGAATTCTTAGAACAAAGAAAAAAACATTTGCCACCCTCCAATCATCCGGTACTACTTCTGTGGATAGTGAGACCGCAAATATCATGACCCAATTCGCAGCAATATCTTCGCCCGCTTTCAACAACGTATCTCCCTTCTAGCAAAGGCGAATGATTATTTTAATGTTTTATGGGTTTCCAGTGCATAATTGTTATCGTCCGCATATCTGTGTTTTGTTACGCTTAATCCGGATTAATCAAGGTCCCGCTCACTGTTGAATATATAAGCAAAGTATCATTAAGGACCTTCACTGCCTCCTTGCACTCCAGACCCATGCTTAACATTTTATCTCTCAGCTCTCACACCCTCTGTCTCGTCACCCTCCTGTTCTTCTCGTACCTAAATGCGACTCTCCAATGCCGTCTCATGTCCCTTTCTAAATTCATTGTTACTTTCCGTCCCGGCTACCTTGTGTCATTCCATAGCCCTGCGTGATCGTTTCTTCCTGACCCTTAAGTGTTTTTCTTTCTTCTGTTACGTACCCCGTAACTGGGTGTCAGACCAGCAAAGATAGATGTATCCGTTGGAGTCTGGCGGTACCAAAACTAAAGGTGTTTATTAGTAAACTACACAATGCAGTATCAAAAATGCAAATATACATATAAAACAAGTTAGCAATAATAAACCTAAAAGTGTAGGAATAATAATAAGCAACAATAAACAAGCTCTATTGATGTCTCAGGGTAAATGAATTGTCATAGAAAAGTAAAAATTTCAGTTCAGTTCATGAGTGCTGAGGTAGGTATGGTTGTTGTGTTGTAATCGTTGGAGAGAGAGAGAGAGCGAGAGATTAGGCAGCTGCAGCGGGCAAACCTTCTATTGCTTTCTTAATCCGTCGTATCGTTGTGATCATTCAGTTATAACCCCTCCGTCCTTCAGCCAGACCGTTCTTCTGTGGTGGACTCGTCACTCTGGCATGAGTGGACACACACACAAGTCCCCACCGGCCCTGCTATAACACTGTGAGTTTTATTGACCGATCTCCTGATTCGGTCTCCGAAAACCCACCTTTCTTGCGGTTTCACAACACTCAGTCAGTGTCCACTGGTATGTCTGAAGGGTGTCTCTCCAGACCTGTCTTTTATCCCTACTAACGGGGACTCAGCTATCCATCAATCCCGAATGACTGTGTCCATCAAATCAGGCCACTCCTGCTGTCTCCTGAGGAATGTTAACGAGCAAAGTAAAGTCCTTGTAGTGAAAGGTAAATAAACCAGGAGGAGTCAAAATACAATAAATCAAAGGTATCTCTCTCCCTCTTATCTGTAGCAAATGTTCGTGCACGTGTTTCGTCTCTCTCTCTCTCTCTCTAATAAGCAGCATAGCAACAGTAATAGTTCATGGTTCTCATGGGGGCTTGGTTAACTCTGCACCCCATTGTCCATCAGGTCTGTTCATCACTCATAACACTTCTTCCTGACGAGGTGTTCAATATTGTTGTCAACCAGGTTTAATTTACACTACCATCCTTACCTCGCCTCACTGAGACAACCCCAATGCAAGTCGATTAAGAATCACCTGTTGCGCATTTCAAGGCGCAAACCCTTTCCCAAATTCGGCTCCCAAGTCCTTACCCAATAGCACCAATTAAATACAGTCTGCTTCTATTCCGGTGTAGTTATCGGACATTTTGAATAGTTGACCCGCAAAGAGATCTATTACCTGATTCTTCTCCTTTTCTGGTACTAGATCCAGGAGGGACTGTTCTCCAGTCCGCCTGTCCGATAATCGTGCCAGGACTCATTTCTGGACGCTACTGCGAAATTCAGTCATACCTAAACTTTTTAACACGAGGAAATGCCGGTGAATTTTATTGAAGTTTAAGCTGCCTGTGACAACAGCTTGTTAATATGGCACCTCCCCGAAATATATTTCCGTGCTGTCTCTCTCACACACACACACACACACACACACACACACACACACACACACACACACACACACACACACACACACACACACACACATATATAATATTATTTATTTATATATATATAATTTTTGGTGATGGGGTGCGAGTCTGTGGTCTGTACAGAATGCTCACAAACTAGTGATTGCTCCCTTTCTGCTCTGAGATCTACTCACGGTCTGGACAATCATTCCACGGTTCCTTCCCTTTCTGCTGCTGCGTGCTATCATACTCTCCCCGTGTTTCAATGGGACTCCCTTTACAATCTTTTATCGGACTCCATTTTGAAATATATGAAGCCAGGAAGGTCCAGAAGCCATTCCTTCCCCTGCGTTCGTCAATTCTCTGTGATAGTTTGCTGTGTACCGAAACATAAGTAACAATCATTGAACGTTTGCCCATTTTCCTACCTTAACTGCATGAAGTATGCAATCTTTCATATTTTTCGCAATTTCAGGGTGACCGGATTGTTTCAATTTATGACCAAACTACTCATATTTAAAAACGTTTTATTGGAAAACTCCTCTAAAATGCAATCAGACGTGGTCGTTATCTACACAGATGGCCATTTAATGTAAACACATACTTCAGACCATTTTTCAGCTCTTTTCTGAATTTCCTCTGTGTCAGTGTATAGATACAAGTATTGGTGCACATACTCAGAATTTGCACCATGAGCCCACATTGTTGTAGGATGTATACCGGGGAACTCAAATATCGGTCCTGATAAAAATAATTTACCGGTTGCCATCTCAGGGAAAAAGCTACATAGGGCATCCAAAATAATATGAAATTAGCTGAAATTGCAAACAATAAAATCATCGATTTTCTGCGGTTTTCCACCTCGGCATCTTTCTGATTATCACTGCTGCTCCGAAGTCCTCTGCGGACTCTATTTGCCACAATGATATGTCTCACTGTTAAGCCATTGAAGATAAGGATTAAGCCGATTGGTAGCAACGGTGTTAAAATGCTATCCAGCAATTCGATTCCTTTCCACACGGGTGAAGTAGCGTATTCATGTGTGAGGGCGCAACGCCACGGCACATTGTCAATGATGACGTAAGGTTCAACAGTAAAGTAAAACGGGAAACTTCTCCCGAAACTCACTAAAACCACGGTCACCATAACCACCGTTGCTGTTCTCTCGGTGCAGTATCGTTCCCTGAGCTTTCGACAACATATTGCGATGAAACGATCGAAGGTAAAACTGACCGTGAACCAAACAGAGCAGTCTCTCGTCACAACAAATAATACAAGTGTCATGGCGCATACAGGAGTGATGAGCAGGTATCTGGAATAAATGTGGATATTGTTGGTCTGTTCCACTAAAGCGAAAACTATAACCACCGTCATATCCGCTGCTGCCATTCCAACCAGGTAACGGGTGATGCATTTGGAGAGTCCGCATTTTCCCCGAGACAGGATCACAATCGCCGTTAAATTAACTAGAAGAAATTTGGAAAGAAAAAAAAATCAACACAGAATTATCGTTAGCTGCAGATGTGTGAATGCCCACCATTTTTCCAAAGCTACGCAGGGTGTGATTTCTTTTGGAAGTGAAAAGCAGAAATTGAATTTGTGCGGTCTCTGTCCGCGCACTCGGGCTGGGCAATAATGGACAGAATTAGCAGTGGGTTGGCGACTTTCCGACAGACTAGAACCGGGCAATTGATTTCCACGATTCATGTACCGGTGAGTTCGATCTCCATGAACAACACCATTTCCATTACTTGAGGTGAAATACTTGAAAGGTTCATTTGTGGTGAAATCATGAGATTTAATGCTTAAGTTATAATTTAACGTTTTATGGAAGAACAGACCTGAGTGTCGATATTCGACTGGCCGGTCAGATGGAAAAGCTTCTGATCTGGAAACGCGACCACTGTCAGTTCAGAAAGCTGAGCAAGGTGAAACTATGGAACTATGGCAACATCGGCACCAACGTAATTGACAAAGGAAATACAAAGCATCACATAGAAACGATATGGAAGCTGAATAACAAAACTATCAGATGCTTGAATCCTGATTTCTGGAAACACATTTCAGACGATGGTCGCATCTGTGCTCCGTAAAATTGCAAACCGTGCAATTGAAAGAGGGCAAAATGAGGACGGCACCATACATAGAGTGACCAGCTCCAGTACCTTACCAGGGATACCGATCGCCACAATTGTAGGATAGAAAACGCTCGCGATGTAGAAAATCGCCGGATATCCCATAATCCGTCAGAGGCAGCGTTCAGTTGTACGGAACGTTCCAACTGCTCATATGAACTGGTGGCAGGTTTTACAGAGTTATAAGCAAATCAGAGTAATTCCACTGAGGCAACTAGTGTGTTGATGACATCAGTCGCATGAGGGGCAACCAGCTACAGAAACAGTTACAATAAAGTGTTTTCTCACTCTGTAACCGTGACATGAATTAGTATCCCCAAGGGATGTTACAAGTTATTTAATTTTAAACAAAAGATAATACGAGCGCTACCAATATACTTTCCAAGACATCTGACGTCAGCTACAGAAATGGGACATGTTCTGATCAGTGTTGTTTCTAACGTAGACAATCATCCTGATCAATCAACTTCAAACAGATTTATTTTGTTCCATTTAGCGCAGCACATTCGCTTCTGACATTGAGAGCGGGACATCATCTCGGCAGGTGAAATAGGGTACGATTGATTGAGGGAGGGAATAGGAGCATTTTTTCTGTCGCTTGTTTTAGCCATTTCGAGTCATTTGAATGACCAACGTCACAGTCACAGCCGATTATATGTATCACAATAAAACACGTTGTACGTATGTTCTTCTGAGCAGATAAAAGAGATGGAGAGTAATATTCCAGGGACCTTTGATTATAAAAACTTACGCACTAACACGAATTTAGATGTGGCCTGTGGACGGATTGATGAACGTTCTTTTCTGGATTAGCAGAGAGGGGATGGTTGATTCTGTGACTCTGACAAGTGCAGTGCAGGTATTGGTGTTAGGCCCATTGTGTTTTATCATGTATTTTTACTGACTCAGCTGTCGATGTTGAAAACTGAATGTAAAGAATTGCGGACGACTCCCAAGTTGGGGGCGTTGTTCCAGCCAGGAATTCTATGCAAGCTTGTTTTTGCCGGACTAGGAAATGGGCTGAAAAATGGCAGATGGCATTTAATACTCACAAGTGTGAGACGGGCTGCGTCGTGAGGAAAGGTACAACAGGTTTCGCCGCACACAATGAATATGTGGACTTTAGTGTGCAATGTTTAAAAAAGAGACCTGGCGATGCAGATCGATAATTCCAGGAAATCGGCCTCACCAGTGGATCGGTTCGTATTGAGCTCTGATCACAGCGGCCTTCACAATCAGATCACTGAGTACCCGAGTTGGGACGTTGTGCTGAAGCTGTACAACACGCTGGTGAGGCCATAGATGGAATATCGTGGCTGTTCTGGCCACATGCTTACTGTTTTGAAATATCAATTAGCCTCAAAATGCCCTGCGATAATTTGAAAGGAAGAGTGCGGGAATGAATAGGGTGAATGCCCCAGATTTTGCCCATCCAGGGTCGATACTACAGACACTGTAGAGAGGGTGCGTGGATACTAGAGAGGGAGTGAAGAGGAGATTTACAGGGGTGTTGCCTGGAATGGAGGTCGTACCTTGGGGGAACAGGGCCTTTTCTCCCTGTAGTGACAGAGGATGAGAGGTGACCTGACAGAGGTGTATAAGATGAAGAGAGTCATTGATCCGCGTGTACAGTCCGGGTTTTTCTCCCCCCAGGGCCGAAATGGCTACACAAGAGGGCATAGTTTTAAAATGCTTGGAAATAGGTACAGAGGAGATACCAGCGGTAAGTTTTTGACACAGAGAGTGGTGTATGCACGTAATGCACTGCTGGCGGCGGTAGTGGAAGCGGATCCCATAGGGTCTTTTAAGAGTCCTTTAGACAGTAGCTTACAAAACTAAAGGGCTACGCGTTCGGGAAAGTCCATGGAGTTTCTAAAGTATTTTCATATTTGGCACAACATTGTGGACAGAAGGGCCGATAATATGCTGTAGATTTCTATGTTCAATGTTCTATCCTTTGACTGAATCTACAACTGGAGGTCATAGGCTTGGGGAGAAAGTTGAAATATGGAAGCAGAGCATGTAGTAGACGTTATTCACTCAGACGGTCGACCGTGTGTGGAAGGAACTGCAGCGTAATTGGTAGATGCGGTTTCAATTGTATCACCTCAGTGAAGGCTGTGCCGGTACGTGGATGAGAGTGAGACAGAGGGTGCAGATATATGGGGAGGGGCGGAGGATCACAGAGGTATGACCGAGATGAACGGAAGAGCCTATTTGTCCGTAGTAATAATCTTTGACTTCATGACTATCTCTGTCTCATTTCCCCATTCAGTGTCTTCTCGCTTTTGTCACCAATATAACTATGTGCAGAACGGAGGGTGTTTTCAAGCTCACCTTTCAATCTCATTTCCTTCTGATTTTGTAGTGAAACCTACTCTGTGCCTATTGTGGAATTCGTACTGATGAGCTGCCCTCGGCTCATTGGAAAGATTAAGTCTTACCCTTCTACATCCAGTGTGGAACTTGTACCAACGTGCAGCCCTCGGTTACTGGAGAGTATCACGTCTGTATCCATCGTGACGTTGGTATCGATGTGCGATGAGCGGAACTGGTATCATCACTGTGGACCTTTCCAACCACTCTGTATCCATTGTAGAAATGGTTTCATCACTGTGGACCTTTCCCACCACTCTGTATCCATTGAGGAACTGGTATCATCACTGTGGACCTTTCCAACCACTCTGTATCCGTTGTGGAACTGGTATCATCACTGTGGACCTTTCGCACCACTCTGTATCCATTGTGGAACTGGTATCATCACTGTGGACCTTTCCAACCACTCTGAATCCATTGTGGACCTGGTATCGTCACTGTGGACCTTTCGCACCACTCTGTATCCGTTGTGGAACTGGTATCATCACTGTGGACCTTTCCAACCACTCTGTACCCATCGTGGAACTGGTATCGTCACTGTGGACCTTTCCAACCACTCTGTATCCATTGTAGAACTGGTATCATCACTGTGGACCTTTCCAACCGCTCTGTATCCATTGTGGAACTGGTATCGTCACTGTGGACCTTTCCCACCACTCTGTATCCATTGTGGAACTGGTATCATCACTGTGGACCTTTCCCACCACTCTGTATCCATTGTGGACCTGGTATCGTCACTGTGGACCTTTCCCACCACTCTGTATCCATTGTAGAACTGGTATCATCACTGTGGACCTTTCCAAACACTCTGTATCCATTGTAGAACTGTTATCATCACTGTGGACCTTTCCAACCACTCTGTATCCATTGTGGAACTGGTATCATCACTGTGGAACTTTCCAACCACTCTGTATACATTGTGGAACTGGTATCATCACTGTGGACCTTTCCAAACACTCTGTATCCATTGTGGAACTGGTATCATCACTGCGGACCTTTCCCACCACTCCGTATCCTTTGTGGAACTGGTATCATCACTGTGGACTTTTCCCACCACTCTGTATCCATTGTGGAACTGGTATCATCACTGTGGACTTTTCCCACCACTCTGTATCCATTGTGGAACTGGTATCATCACTGTGGACCTTTCCCACCACTCTGTATCCATTGTAGAACTGGTATCATCACTGTGGACCTTTCCAACCACTCTGTATCCATTGTGGAACTTGTATCGTCACTCTGGACCTTTCCAACCACTCTGTATCCATTGTGGAACAGGTATCATCACTGTGGACCTTTCCCACCACTCTGTACCCATCGTGGAACTCGTACTTACGTGTGGCGCTCGGTTGTTCTGAGAATATCTCGGCGCTGAAAACACCCTTTTCCCTCTCACACTTTGAATACGATTCGTGAGGCTGACTGCGTCCGTCTCAGCGTGAAATTCAACTTCTGTTGTAAATTGCTTTCTATCAGTAACTTGGAAACAGTTGCCATTTCCTGCGACAGCAATTCATTTCAATTCCTGCTCGCCATTACATTGTCCACTGCGCCATAAATCAATACGTTCCGTTCAATGATCAATACAACAACTCTCTTATTGGCTTTGTTGATTTCTGCGATATTTGTGTTGTTACTCAGGCATCATTTATTATGTGTCTGCAAATACTCCTCCGATGGCAGTGATAACTTCTCTTTTATAGGATTGCAGCCTTTCCTGTGGTGAACGGGAAGAGGTGGGGAAGGACAGTGACGGACGGAGATATATTTCAATTGGCGAATGGGAAGAGGTGGAGAAGGACAGTGACGGACGGAGAAATATTTCAAGTGGCGAATGGGAAGAGGTGGAGAAGGACAGTGACGGTCGGAGATATATTTCAATTGGCGAATGGGAAGAGGTGAGGAAGGACAGTGACGGACGAAGATATATTTCAAGTGGCGAATGGGAAGAGGTGAGGAAGGACAGTGACGGACGGAGATATATTTCAAGTGGCGAATGGGAAGAGGTGGAGAAGGACAGTGACTGAGGGAGACATATTTCAAGTGGCGAATGGGAAGAGGTGGAGAATGACAGTGACGGACGGAGATATATTTCAATTGGCGAATGGGAAGAGGTGAGGAAGGACAGTGACGGACGGAGACATATTTCAAGTGGCGAATGGGAAGAGGTGTGGAAGGACAGTGACGGACGGAGACATATTTCAAGTGGCGAATGGGAAGAGGTGTGGAAGGACAGTGACGGGCGGAGACATACTTCAAGTGGCGAATGGGAAGAGGTGCAGAGGGACAATGACGGACGGAGATATATTTCAAGTGGCGAATGGGAAGTGGTAGAGAAGGACAGTGACGGACGGAGATATATTTCAAGTGGCGAATGGGAAGAGGTGGAGAAGGACAGTGACGGTCGGAGATATATTTCAAGTGGCGAATGGGAAGGGGTGGAGAATGACAGTGACGGACGGAGATATATTTCAAGTGGCGAATGGGAAGAGGTGGAGAAGGACATTGACTGAGGGAGACATATTTCAAGTGGCGAATGGGAAGAGGTGGAGAATGACAGTGACGGACGGAGATATATTTCAAGTGGCGAATGGGAAGAGGTGAGGCAGATTTCTGACTCGGACGGGGACTCTGAGATGGCGAGTTCCCCTGAAACTGACGTCATTGGTCCAGACGCTGGAGGTGCTGCCTGGAGGAGCACTGAACACGGTTCACATAGAAACTAGGTGCAGGATTAGACCATTCGGCCCTTCGAGCCTGCACCGCCATTCATTATGATCATGGCTGATCATCCAACTCAAAACACTGTACCTGCTTTCTCTCCATACCCCCTGATCCCTTTAGCCACTAGGGCCATATTTAACTTCCTCTTAAATATAGCCAATGAACCAGCCTCAACTGTTTCCTGTGGCAGAGAATTCCACAGATTCACCACTCTCTGTGTGAAGAAGATTTCCTCATCTCGGTCCTAAAAGGCTTCCCCTTTATCCTTAAACTGTGACCCCTCGTTCTGGACTTCCCCAACATCGGATACAATCTTCCTGCATCTAGCCTGTCCAATCCCTTTAGAATTTTATACGTTTCAATAAGATCCCCCCTCAATCTTCTAAATTCTAATGAGTATAAGCCTAGTCGATCCAGTCTTTCTTCATATGAAAGTCCTGCCATCCCAGGAATCAATCTGGTGAACCTTCTTTGAACTCCCTCTATGGCAAGAATGTCTTTCCTCAGATTAGGGGACCAAAACTGCACACAATACTCTAGGTGCGGTCTCACCAAGGCCTTGTACAACTGCAGTAGATTCTCCCTGCTCCAGTACTCAAATCCTTTTGCTATGAATGCCAACATACCATTTGCCTTTTTCACCGCCTGCTGTATCTGCATGCCCAACTTCAATGACTGGTATACAATGACACCCAGGTCTCGTTGCACCTCCCCTTTTCCTAATCGGCCACCATTCAGATAATAATCTGTATCCCTGTTCTTGCAACCAAAGTGGATAACCTTACATTTATCCACATTAAATTGCATCTGCCATGAATTTGCCCACTCACCTAACCTATCCAAGTCACCCTGCATCCTCTTAGCATCCTCCTCACAACTAACACCGCCGCCCAGCGTCTTGTCATCCGCAAACTTGGAGATGCTGCATTTAATTGCCTCGTCTAAATCATTAATATATATTGTAAACAACTGGGGTCCCAGCACTGAGCCTTGCGGTACCCCACTAGTCACTGCCTGCCATTCTGAAAAGGTCCCGTTTACTCCCACTCTTTGCTTCCTGTCTGCCAACCAATTCTCTATCCACTTCAATACCATACCCCCAATACCGTGTGCTTTAAGTTTGCACACTAATCTCCTGTGTGGGACCTTGTCAAAAGCCTTTTGAAAATCTAAATATACCATATCCACTGGTTCTCCCCTATCCACTCTACGAGTTACATCTTCAAAAAATTCTATAAGATTCGTCAGACATGATTTTCCTTTCACAAATCCATGCTGACTTTGTCCGATGATTTCGCCTCTTTCCAAATGTGCTGTTATCACATCTTTGATAACCGACTCTAGCATTTTCCCCACCACCGATGTCAGACTCACCGGTCGATAATTCCCAGGTTTTTCTCTCCCTCCTTTTTTAAAAAGTGGGATTACATTAGCCACCTTCCAATCCTCAGGAACTAATCCAGAATCTAAGGAGTTTTGAAAAATTATCAGTAATGCATCCTCTATTTCTTGGGCTATTTCCTTAAGCACTCTGGGATGCAGACCATCTGGCCCTGGGGATTTATCTGCCCTTAATCCCTTCAATTTACCTAACACCACTTCCCTACTAACATGTTTTTCCCTCAGTTCCTCCATCTCACTAGACCCTCGGTCCCTTACTATTTCCGGAAGATTATTTATGTCCTCCTTAGTGAAGACAGAACCAAAGTAGTTATTCAATTGGTCTGCCATGTCTTTGTTCCCTATGATCAATTCACCTGTTTCTGACTGTAAGGGACCTACATTTGTCTTGACCAATCTTTTTCTTTTCACTTATGTGTAAATGCTTTTACAGTCAGTTTTTATGTTCCCTGCCAGCTTTCTCTCATAATCTTTTTTACCCTTTCCTAATTAAGCCCTTTGTCCTCCTCTGCTGGTCTCTGAATTTCTCCCAGTCTTCAGGTGTGCCGCTTTTTTTTTGCTAATTTATATGTTTCTTCTTTGGACTTGATAGTATCCCTAATTTCCCTTGTCAGCTATGGGTGCACTACCTTCCCTGGTTTATTCTTTTGCCAAACTGGGATGAACAATTGTTGTTGTTCATCCATGCGATCTTTAAATGATTGCCATTGCATATCCACCGTCAGCCCTTTAAGTATCATTTGCCTGTCTATCTTAGCTAATTCACGTCTCATGCCTTCAAAGTTACCCTTCTTTAAGTTCAGAACCGTTGTTTCTGGATTAACTATGTCACTCTCCATCTTAATGAAGAATTCCACCGTATTCACACTGCAGAGTGAAATGAGACGAAGCGGGCTCCTTCGCTGGATGGCATCAACATTCCTGTTTACTTGCTGAAGATTTAAGAGTGGAATATTCCATCATACTCTTCTTCCGTGTCACCTGAGGAGAAAAAGTAGGAACTTTTAGGAGGCGAGTCACAAAGCAAGTCTCCGACGTGAATCTATGCATCGTGTTCCAAGGCAGTTTGAAACTCATTTTGCCAATCTACCTGGGATTCAAAGGGCTCCATTCTTACAGACCGGCCGCAGATCCGACTGGATAGGAAAACCACGGAATGTTCACACGTTCATTCGTTAATGCAAAAAAGCAGGAACGTTAGGGGGTGAATTTCGAAGCCACGGTGTTCCACAGTGCGGTATCGGAATCTGCATTGGTTCTCATCAATGTCGGATGAGGGAGGATGTATAGATGCAGCTAGGGCACTTGTAACGCTTGCAGTGATAAGTGCCAGGTAGGAGATTAGACGGGAGGGATAGTTAACAGGAAAGTGACGTGATACCTGCGGAAGAGGCTGGGGTCGGAATTGTCAAGGGAATTGTATCGTCGTAAGATTCCCGTTGAAGACGGAGGATGTTACGGAATGCTGGAGGAGTGTTAGGATACATCAAGAAGATCTTTTTATTTTTCTCCAGCTATAGGACGGATGTGGAAACCACAGAAATGGTGCAGAGGAGATTTACAAAAAACGTTGCCTGGATTAGGGAGTATGCCTTATGAGAATAGGTGGAGTGAACTCGGCCTTTTCTCTTTGGACCGACGGAGGATGAGAGTAGACCTGCTAGAGGTGTATAAGATAATGTGACACATTGAACGTGTGGATAGTCAGAGGCTTTTCCCCAGGGCTGAAATGGCTAGCACGAGAGGGCATAGTTTTAAGGTTCTTGGAACTAGTTACAGAGGAGATGTCAGGGGTAAGTTTTTTTTTATCAGGGAGTGGCGAGTGCCTGGAATGGCTGCCGGCGACAGGGATACGACAGGGTCTTTTAAGAGGGCAGGAACATGGAGCTGAGAAAAGTAGAGAGCTATATGTAACCGCAGGTAAATTCCAAGGTAACATGTTCTGCAGAGCTTTCTGGGACGATGGACCTGTATTGTGCTGTAGGTTTTCTATGTTTCTAATACGCTGGAGGAATATAAGGGTAAATTCTCCAGAACGTGACACATAGATATCGAGAAATACTCATCCGTTTCACGGTGATAATGTCGTTCAGTCAGTCGAAGATCAGGTAAATGTTGTGCAAATTCAGACAATAAAACCTGTAAAATAATGATGATTGCTATCTGAATTAAATGAGACTGCACAAAATGTCAAACGTGTGAGGATTGTTTTCAGGATCTTCAATGGGAGGTATCTGAACGGTATCTTTACCTGCACGAAATTGCTGGTCTGCCAAGACCGCAAGAAAATTCCACATGCTGTCACTCCGGTGAATACAATTCCTGTCATTGTCATAATGAAAATGCCGATTTTGCACTGGTCAAATTAATATCGTAAACATTTATTATGCTAATTATCACCAACTACCACCAGCATTGAATTACTAACGGCTCAGTGAATCGTGGATCTTCCACCTTCTGGAACACATTCATTTACTTCATCTTACCCGTTTTAAAACCTCCCTGTCGTTAACAGAGGGCCATTGTGCTCTGCCAAAGATCAGATTTGACACCTTTAGTGCACGTTGTACATGCTATGAAAGTTATTCACTGTTAATAATTCTCAAATTAGCAGCTCAAGTTTCGTGCCAAAATAAAATTTCCAAGACCCTTCAATATAAAATGTTGTACACAGTTACTTATTTGCACCTCTGGTGGCGGGCCTGTCGTACTTACCCAGAGGCAGCTCGTCCACTTTTAGTTCCCGCCTGACATCCAGCACATACTGCTGTCTCCAAGTAAATGTTTGCATCCAAGAGTTCCAACCCCTAATACAGCGCTTCGACAGGCGGGCTAAATCGGGTGAGGGGAGCCGGGAAACTTGAACACCCGTGATTTAGGGATTTGCTCACCAAAGCAGGTGAAGCCGGTTCCCGGACTCGGTGGATGAGATCAACTACAAGATCCAACATCCAAGGAGGTGGTGAGAGACGATAAAAGATCTACGGAGAAGACAGTTCAGTCCATCAGGGTAGAGATTCAGAATAGTAAAGGAAAAAAAAATCACTGGTCTGAGTTGTCTATAGGCGACCTAATAAAAATATTGCAGTGGCAGGGGCGATTAACCAAGAACTAACCGAGGCTTGGACGAACAGTTATTTCAGTTATAATTGTTATAATTATAACAGTTATAATTGGCAGTTGGCATGGGGGATTTTAAATTCCACAGAGATTGGGAGAATCAGGTTGGTCAATGAAGTCTTGAGGAGGACTTCATAGAATGCATCTGTGATGGTTTTCTTGAGCAGCATGTTAGTTAACCTACAAGGGAAAATGTTATCTTAGATCTTGTCCTTTGCAGTGAGGCACGTAAGATTAACGATCTTGTAGCCAGGGATCCTCTTGGAAAGAGTGATCACAGAATGATTGAATTTCGCATACAGATGGAGGATGAAATAATTAGATCTAAGACTAGTGTACTACGCTGGAACAAGGGAGACTACAACAGGATGAGGGAGGAGATGGCTGATTGGATTTGGAGCACAGCTGAGGAACAGTGGAATACTTCCAAAGAGATTTTTCACGGTGCTCAACAGAAGTATATTCCAGTCAAAAGTAAGGACAGTAAGTGTGGGGAGAGCCAGCTTTGGATAACTAAGGAAATAGAAGATAGCATCAAATCGAAAGCTCGTGTGTAAAAAGTCTCAAAGAGTAGTGGGAGACTGGAGGACTGGGAAATTTTTAAAAAGCAACAAAGAACAACAAGACAAGAAATAAGGAAAGGGAAGACAGATTATGAAAGTTAATTAGCACAAAATATAGAAAAGCAGATTTTTAAAAATAAATATATAAAGCGGAAGACGAGACGGGGATATTGATATTGGGCGATAAGGAAATGGTTAAGCCATTGAACGACTATTTTCTGTCGTCTTAACGGTGGACAACACGGGTAATATGCCAAAGAATCATGTTATGGACGAAATGGGAGGAGAGGACCTCGATAAAATCACACCCACTAAAGAGATAGTGATGAGCAAACTAGAGGGCCTAAAGGTAGATAAGACCCCTGATCCTGATGGGATGCATCCCAAGGTGCTGAGGGAATTGTCGGAAGTAATAGCAAACGTGTTGGTAATCATTTACCAATATTCTCTAGACTCTGAGCAGGTCCCTGCGGATTAGAAGACAGAGAATGTCACGCCACATTTTTTTAAAAAGATGAAAGCAAAAAACGGGTAACTATGGGCCACTTAGTTTAACTTCTGAAAATGCTTGAATCTGTCATTAACAGAGAAATAGCGAAACATTTAAAAAGGAGTGTTTCCATTAGACAGACGCAGCATGGATTCAGAAGGGGCAGGTCCTGCTTGACAAACTATAACCATATAACAATTACAGCACGGAAACAGGCCATCTCGGCCCTTCTAGTCCGTGCCGAACGCTTACTCTCACCTAATCCCACTGACCCGCACTCAGCCCATAACCCTCCATTCCTTTCCTGTCCATATACCTATCAAATGTTGCTTTAAATGATAATACCGAACCTGCCTCTACCACTTCTACTGGAAGCTGATTCCACACAGTTACCACTACCTGAGTAAAGATATTCCCCCTCATGTTACCCTTAAACTATTGCCCCCTGTCTCAACTCATGTCCTCTTGTTTGAGTCTCCCCTACTCTCAATGGAAAAAGCCTATCCACGTCAACTCGATCTATCCCACTCATAATTTTAAATGCCTCTATCAAGTCCCCCCTCAACCTTCTACGCTCCAAAGAATAAAGACCTAACTTTTTCAACCCTTCTCTGTAACTTAGGTGTTGAAACCCAGGTAACATTCTAGTAAATATTCGCTGTAGTCTCTCTATTTTGTTGAAATCTTTCCTATGACTCGGTGACCACAACTGAACACAATACTCCAAATTCGGCCTTAACAATGCCTTGTACAATTTTAACATTACATCCCAACTCCTTTACTCAATGCTCTGATTTATAAAGGCCAGCATACCAAAAACTTTCTTCAACACACTTTGCACATGAGATTCCACCTTCAGGGAACTATGCACCATTATTCCTAGATCACTCTGTTCTACTGCATTCTTCAAAGCCCTACCAGTTACCATGTATGTCCTGTTTTGATTATTCCTACTAAAATGTATCACCTCACACTTATCATCATTAAACTCCATCTGCCATCGCTCAGCCCACTCTTCTAACTGGCCTAAATCTCTCTGCAAACTTTGAAAACTACTTCATTATCCACAACGCCACCTACCTTAGTATCTTCTGCAAACTTACTAATCCAATTTATCACCCCATCATCCAGATCATTAATGTATATGACAAACAACATTGGTCCCAGTACAGATCCCTGAGGCACACCACTAGTCACCGGCCTCCAACCTGACAAACAGTTATCCACCACTGCTCTCTGGCATCTCCCATCCAAACACTGTTGAATCCATTTTACTACTTCAATATTAATACCTAACGATTGAAACTTCCTAACTTACATTTCGTGTGGAACCTTAGCAAAGGCCTTATATGTTTCCATATAGAAAACATCCACTGATTTACCCTCGTAACTTTCCTCGTAACCTCTTCAAAAAATCAATAAGATTTGTCAAACATGACCTTCTACGCTCAAATCCATGTTGACTGTTCCGAATCAAACCCTGTCTATCTAGATAATTATATATACCATCCTAAGAATACCTTCCATTAATTCACCCAACACTGACGTCAAACTGACAGGCCTATAATTGCTAGGTTTACTCTTAGAACCCTTCTTAAACAATGGAACCACATGAGCAATACGCCAATCGTCCGGCACCATCCCGGTTTCTAATGACATTTGAAATATTTCTGTCAGAGCCCCTGCTATTTCTACACTAACCTCCCTCAAGGTCCTAGGGAATATCCAGTCAGAATCCGGAGATTTATCCACTTCTATATTCCTTAAAAACGCCAGTACTTCCTCCTCCTTAATCGTCATAGTTTCCAAAACTTCCCTACTTGTTTCCCTTACCTTACCCAATTCAATATCCTTCTTCTTAGTGAACACCGAAGAAAATAAATTTTTCAAAATCTCCCCCATCTCTTTCGGCTCCACAAATAGCTGTCCACTCTGCTTCTCTAAGGGATCAAGTTTATCTCTCAGTATCCTTTTGCTATGAATATAACTGTAGAAACCCTTTGGATTTATTTTCACCTTACTTGCCAAAGCAACCTCATATCTTCTTTTAGCTTTTCTAATTTCTTTCTTAAGATTCTTCTTACATTCTTTATATTTCTCGAGCACCTCATTTACTCCATGCTGCCTATACTTATTCAAGATATAACTAACTGGACTTCTTTGAGGACATAATGAGTGCAGTGGGTAGTGGGGAACAGGTGGATGTCGTATACTTGGATTTCCAGAAGGCGTTCAATAAGGTGCCACACAAGAGAGTTATAAATAAGATACTGATGCATAGAGTCGGAGGAAGTGCATTGGCATGGATAGTGGATTGGTTAACACATAGAAGGCAGAGAGTTGGTGTAAATGAGTTTTTCTCCGTTTGACAGTCTGTGGTGATGGGAGTACCGCAGGGGTCGGTGCTGGGCCCGCAGCTGTTTACCATTTACATTGATGATTTGGAAGACGGGACTGAGTGTAGCTTTGCAAAATTTGCTGATGACATTAAACTGAGTGGAAAAGCAACTTGTATTGAGGATGTTGTGTCTTCAGAGGGATATAGATAGTTTAAGTAAGTGGGCCAATGTCTGGCAGATGGAATACAACGTTGGTAATGGCGAGATCATACACTTTGGAAGGAATAATCGAAGAGCAGATTATTATTGAAATTGTGAATGATTGCAGGATGCTGTTGTGCAGAGGGACTTGGGAATGCTTATGCATGAATCGCAAAAAGTTGGCTTGCAGGTGGAACAGAACGGAATGTTGGCCTTCTTGCTGGAGGGCTTGAAATCAGGAGCAGGGATGTCATACTGAAACTATAGAGGGTACTGGTGAGACCGCAGCTGGAGTACTGTGTGCAGTTCTGGTGTCCATACTCGAGGAAGGATATCCTGGCTTTGGAAAAGTGCAGAGGACGTTCACCAGGTTGATTTCAGAGATGGAGGTGTTAACCTAAGAGGAGAGATTGAGTCACCTGGGACTATACTCTCTGGAATTCAGAAGAATGAGAGGGGATCTTATAGAAACATTATTAAAAAAAATGAAAAGGGTAGATAAGGTAGAAGTAGGAAAGCTGTTTCCATTGGTAGGTGAGACTAGAACTAGGGGACATTGCCTCAAGATTCAGGGGAGAAGATTTAGGACGGAGACGAGGAGAAACTGCTTCTTTTCCCAGAGAGTGGTGAATCTGTGGAATTCTCTGCCCAGGGAAACAGTTGAAGCTTCTTCACTAAATAGATTTAAGTTATAGTGAGATAGGATTTTACACAGTAAGGGAATTAAGGGTTCTGGGGAAAAGGCAAGTAGACCGAGCTGAGTTTACGGACAGATCAGCCATGAACTTATTCAGTGGTGGGACAGGCTCGATGGGCCGGATGGCCTACTCCTGCTCCTATTTCTCATGTTTCTTATGTTAAGTTTGTCCCTGCCTCCTGTTATATGAATCTCAAGTTCCATTACTCAATAGTATACCCACATTATAAACGTGTTTACTTCTCATCACCATATCATGTGTGTCTTTCTTCTCTGAACTGCCTTGGTGATTTCCGTTGTGGGTGTACTGCACTCCTGAGAAACACGGACCTCTCTTCTCTGAACTGCCTTGGTGATCTCCGTTGTGAGTGGACTGCTCTCCTGAGAAACACGGGCCTCTCTTCTCTGAACTGCCTTGGTGATCTCCGTTGTGGGTGGACTGCACTCCTGAGAAACACGGGCCTCTCTTCTCTGAACTGCCTTGGTGATCTCCGTTGTGAGCGGACTGCTCTCCTGAGAAACACGGGCCTCTCTTCTCTGAACCGCCTTGGTGATCTCCGTTGTGAGTGGACTGCTCTCCTGAGAAACACGGGCAACAGTCGCAGCCTTTGGTCTCAATGGGCCACTTTGTATTCTGACAGGATCTTATTTTTTCCGGTTTCCCAGCGCCTGCCGCCTATTCAGCATCGCAGCACTAGCGGTTCGCTGACTGTCATGCCCAGCCCTAGCTCCAGACAACCCCTGGAGATCTCCAGGCAGCGGCCGTGTCAGTCTGCTCCATTGACATCCCTCCATTTCTAAAGCCAAAGGGTATTCCCTTTTATACCGACAGACAGGATTTAGTTTCAGCCACCCCGAACATGGAGAACAGACGTTGGCCAGAGCACCGCCTAATCTGGGTACAGACGTGTCTGTGTTTGCTTCCGGACCGGGGGAGGGTAGGGGAGGTGGAGGGGTGCCGGGCTGGATTTACCCCAGTGGGTATCTTCTCCCCGGACCCGATGCCCCTGAACCCGGACCTCACTGCAGAGCTGGAAACCGAGCCCCGGCTCCTCACCTGTCCTCAGAGTCCATGCGGCTGGCAGGCTCACCGTCCGAAGACTGCCTCCGGATGCCGTTCCCATTCTTTGTCACTTCGGCTGTTTATTCGTCCGTGTGTAGTTCTTTTTTTTCTTATTGATTATATTATAATTATTTGTATCTACTGTGCGTAGCCGGAAGATAATGAACGGAGACTAATATTGCGGTGATATACGCGTACTTTGATGGAGAATTGATTCTGAAGTCTGAACATGATTTCCCTTTAGTCTTCCCCTCACTCGGCAGATCAAGCGGACATCCTCCCGCATACAGATACCCTACCCGTGAGCTCCGGTTCGTCCAAATGACGAGCACAATCCATCGTCCGTCTCTCAGGCTCCCCTTTGAATCTTCGTGTTGGTAGAAAACCGAATCCATCTAAACAAGCGAATGCCGGACCACTCCACGCCATCATTCCCAGCGATTTATTCCTTTATCTTTCCCGTCAGTCTGTGCAACTCAGTACACTTGATCTGCCCTCTTCAAAATTAAGTCCATGACATTTCTGCATCCCTTACAAACAATGCATGCTGCATAGTTCAGCAAACTAGTATATGCACATCCTTCTGCTGTCCTGACTGCCTTCTTCCACACTCGACAAGTATTCTCAGTAGCCACTCCGTCCCAACGCTTTCCGCTAGCTGGTCTCTTATACCAACATACTCAGACTTTCAACCAGAGACACAGACACGCACAGTCAGGCACAGACATGTATAGAAAAAAAAAACACATACCCAGTAACACACACAAAGGTACGGCACATACAGACATACCGGAGATGCACACACACAAAACGCATGCACACGGATAAGCGCACACTCACAATGTAGACATAGTTAGGCGCACAAACACTCTCTCTCTCTCTCTCTCTCACACACACACACACACACACACACACACACACACACACACACACACACACACACACACACACACACACACACGCACACAAACACACAAACACACATACGTGCACACACGCATACATGTATATGTCACACGCACACAAGCAGAAACATACAAAATCACATGCAGCCAGGAAAATGGACGCACACATATGAAAACATTCAGACACAAAAACTCACATACACACAGTTGACATTCACTGAAACACACAGACGTACGCATGTATACGCACAACAACATGCACACACACACAGACACAGACACACACACACACGCACACACACACACACACGCGCGCGCACACACACACACACACACACACACACACACACACACACACACACACACACACACACACACACACACACACACACACACACACACACACGAACACATGCACGTGCACGTATGGATAGAGGCACACAGACATACGCGCCCTGACACGCACACATGCACGACTAGACTTTTAAAAAAATCTTCCTCTCCATCTCTCCGTTGCGTTCCTTGACATATCGTCAAAGAACTATAGACTGCTGAGACTAAAGCTTGGACTGCTGGCTTTGATGGTCATGTGCTCGGTTTAGGGGTGTGTCCTAGACGAGCCTTTATATGTACTGACTGTGACACAGTCACTGAGAACATTGGAAAGGTTAGTAGACATGTAAGTGTTGATTCATCACCACAAATAGACATTTTCCTGGAGAGTCTCAAACTCATGCTACATCAAGGGTTTAATCTTCTGGAGACAATGGCGACAAAATTGTGATTCAGTACAATTTTTACTAGGTTTACATAATTTACTTCAATATTTTGACTCTGACAAACGGTTCCTTTGAAGTACACATTTACAATGGAAGAACATTGTAATTGATAAGATACCTTTGAAGTTTTACATACTTTTGCTGGTACAACTAATTCACACAGACAGTCAAAAAGCATCTTGGAAGAAAACCCAGAAGTCCGCAAAAAATGTTGTAAGATTGACAAACGGTCAGACAGGGAAAGTGGGTAGCCAATTATGCATAGGATAGAGCGGTCCGTTTGGCTGGTATTGACACTGTGGGCCGAAGGGTCTTTTCCCTTCTCAGTACCATTCTCTGTTCTATGTAAGAATAAGACAAATAGAAAGCAGCAGTGTTTCTTTTCTCAAACCATACATTTATCTCAATGGTAATGAACATGCACACGTGCTTTTTATTTGACTCAGAACGAAGCTTGGTACACTTCACACAAACTGAGGATTGTTACTGATAATGGAGAGTGACAGGGAAGGATGCAGTCATGTTATCTGGAAGGACAACGTGAAGAATCAGAGTGGAGCGGCGTTTTACTCTCAACGGATCTGCTCAACAGATGGACAAAAGTCGCACCAAGGAAACATAAGGTGGAGAGCTGAGTCTGATGGTGTTTGAAACAATGTTCCCCTTTGCTGGAAGAATGACGCTCGCAATTTACACCCCTTAGTACCATCACAGTTTCCATTGTTAGCAGTTTCACAATTAATTCACTCAGTTAATCACATTCCGTCACTGCAGGGAATGCGCTTGTCTGACTAATCGGGTGGAAAACAATTTTAAAATCTTTATTTTTAAATCTGTTGCGCTCTGTCCCTGTGGAGTTGCTCAGTGTTATTAAAAACCCCAGGCATGCGTTGCCTCAACAGTTCATTCCGAGAGATCGCCTATAGCACACGGGGACACATCACTGGACGAAGAAAATGTCTGCTTTATTTGATAGTTACTTGAGACTGTATAAAATATTCAACGTGTTCATTGCCGTAATTGGAGTTCCTGGTGAGTGAGCGGAGCAACTCATGTCTGGTATTTCTGTATGTTAACCTGCAAGAACCTGTCATTGATCATTTCGCCAGCTCGCACTTGATGCTCGTCGCACAAGTATCCGTCGGGTATATCCATCTTGTCAAATCAACATCCTAAATGTTCATATTTAGTGACAAACAAAACTAAAACCCTGTCTCTGTCCCAACTCACGGGATGGACTTGAACACTGTACCTGTTTTCAATGGAATTTTCTCCAGTGTTGTCCCGGTGCTGGGAATAGGTATAACAGAGAAATGCACGACTAGGAGAGATGCACAGTAGTGTTAATTGCTTCTGAGTTATTACAGAGTAGGTACATCGTCCTTTAATGACACCTTGTGCAGAGTTGTCACAGTGCTGGGGAGAGGCAGATCTCTGCGAAGGTGTGAATGGCAAGTTTCAATAGCATCTTGTCCAGAGTTGTAGTAGTGCCTTGAACTGAAAGGTGTGATGGGATCTTCTCCAGAGCTGCCCCAGCGTTTTGGACAGGAAGTCCTCCTGGAAGAGGTGACTGGAAGGCATTTAGTCGGAATTTACCCAGAATTATATCAGTGCCAGGGGCAGGCAGATCTCCAGGAAGGTAAGACTAGAATGGCTTCGGTAGGACCGTCTCAGAACTGTCCCGGACTTCGGGCGGGCCCTCTCCGGAAAGATGTGACTGGTAGCAGCTAACACCGCAAAGTTCACTGTTTCCGAATTATTGACCCGAGTGAACTGCTGTTCCTGTGTTTCACGTATCCCTCTGAAGCCTGTCACAGTCAGATTCCACCGACTGATCATCAAAAATTGGGCCTGTCCACAGATGTATTTACGTTGGTTTTTGAAATGACATGCGCTGTGGAATGAATCCATTAATGGAGCCACTCATATTGGGTTACACTGCTGTCTCTGTTTTCCCTCTGAGACCCGTTATAAACTGGGCTGCGCTTTGTCCTGAAGAAAGGTCTCGGCGGGATACTTTGAATGTTTGTTCAGTTGCATGAATGATGCTTGAGCCGCAAAGCTCATCCAGCATTTCCGGTGTGTTGCTTCGCTTTGGATACATTCTTCGGCTCGGACAGATGCTGAGTTTCCAGCTGCCTGGACACGTCATGGTTAAATCGGTGTAACAGGTCCCATCAGCGACTGGAATAGTGATTGTCACCGATCGTTGTAATGTATGCAGCTCGTTGTTAACTCTGACAATTACCCACATATAGCTCTATCTCAGCACTGAAGAGGTCAAGTGAGAGACAGTGTTTACACTTGTCTGGGTTTAGATAAGCGGCCCTCCCGAACACTCTTGATCTTTCGCTGAAACCCGGTCCTGTGTTCATTCCGGTAGACTGTGTTCAATAATGCACAGTGTCTGTTCTCTTTTCTCTCCGCAGTGAACTTAGTGGCGCTTGTGATCCTGTCCCGGGGAAAGTGCCGCCTTTCTACCTGCACCACTATCTACCTGGTGGCCATGGCAGCGGCGGATCTACTGACCGTCGTCACCGAGGTCATATTGCGTCAAATCATATATAATTACTTTCCGTGGACTTTTCTCAGCATTACCCCTGTGTGCAGAGTTATCGAGGTACTGAGGTTCACAGCCACATACTGTTCTGTCTGGTTCACCGTCACCTTCACTTTTGATCGGTTTGTCGCCATTTGCTGCCAGAAGCTGAAAACAAAATATTGCACCGGGAAAACTGCGGCTGTAGTTCTAATAACAGCTGGCGTGCTGTCCTTTCTGAAAAATGTTCCCCGCTTCTTCCTCTGGGAACCCAGGGAGATAATCGGCAATGTACCGTGGTTCTGTAATCTGATGGACAATACTTTCACTGATCCCTGGTGGGTGGGATACGATTGGCTCGATACAGTTTTAAATCCGTTCATCCCTTTCGCTGTGATTCTGCTGCTCAACGCTCTGACGGTCAGGCACATTTTAGTGGCCAGTCGTGTCCGTAAGGGGCTGAGGGGTCAGAGCAAGGGGGAGAACAGCAGGGACCCGGAGATGGAGAGCCGGAGGAGGTCTGTGGTTTTACTCTTCACCATCTCTGGTAGCTTCATTCTCCTGTGGCTGACGCTGGTTGCGAATTTTCTGTATTATGAGATCACAGGAAAAGGATTCGACTTCACTGCTTCTGAATGGATCTTTCATCACGTCGGAGCCTTGCTAAAGAATTTCAGCTGCTGCACGAACACATTTATTTACGCCGTGTCTCAGTCGAAATTCAGGGAGCAGATGATCAGCGCGGTGAAGTATCCTATCACCACCGTGCGTCAGTTGATTAATAAAGCCTCGCATTGAGAACAAACCAGAGCGTAGAGCAGCGTCTCCTGTCTGGGTACGAGCTCCTTACGCTCACCGCTTGACCTCACAGGTGATATTCCTGGGTGCTTTGTCGCATCAACTGGCAGCCCCGGGATACTAGGGGCATCAGCCCCTGGTGTGGAATACAAGAGGAGGGAGGAGAGGGTATCGCGATCGAGTGAGACGGGCATGTGGTTGCGAAGGGTAGTCGTGAGGGAATGGCTAAGTGAGGTGGTGAACAGAGAGCAGTGCTGGCGTGCATTTGGTGAGATTGTGAGAACGAGAGAAATAAAATGTGTGTGTGTGTGTGTGTGTGTGTGTGTGTGAGAGAGAGAGAGAGAGAGAGAGAGAGAGAGAGAGAGAGAGAGAGAGAGAGAGAGAGAGAGAGAGAGAGAGAGAGAGAGAGAGAGAGAGAGAGAGAGAGAGAGAGAGAGAGAGAGAGAGAGAGAGAGAGTGACATGTGGATAAACTGGAAGGAGTGTAGGATTTCCGAGAATGCCGCCAGTACGAGGGGGCCTGTGTCATAGGGAGAGTTTGGCCAGGTTGGGTGTTTATTACTTGGAACTTACAAGAGTGAGAAGGAACCAAATGGAAACGGTTAAAGGTAGCAGAAATTCGGAGAAGGAGGACGGTGACTGTTCAAGGTCCTGCTGATAACTGGCGTCTAGAAAAGAGCCCCACTGGAGTGACCAGCCTTGCTTCTATGTTCTACCCACAGTAACTGCAATGTTTGTGGGAGGGGAGGGAATTCACATGCCTCTTCTTAGTTTTGCATATCAGTACATGGTGGAGTGGCGTGGTTCCATTTCTGGGATCAGTGCACAGTCACTGTAGGGTCGTTGGATTTTGTGAGTAAAACGTACCCGAGTCGTTTTAAGTGTTTTACTCAGGCCGCAGCCCTTCCATTACGACCAAAACCAAAAGCAATCGCCCTGCCCTGACGTCACTACTTTTAAAGTGAGCACAGCAACTTAATGACCGTGCTTGTGAATTATGTCGAACGTTCTATTATGAACGATATGTGTTATTTGTCACCCTTTACAATTCTCTACAATTGCTTCGCAACACCGGAGCCTGCGGTTGGGACGAGGAGAATCATTGCTGAATCACCTCAGTTTTGGGATCAGTTCGGTGTCACTACCCAGTCTCCTTCTGACTCGAGTCCTCCAGTCGCGGAAACAAAAGTCGTGAATATTTTCTGCGCCTTTCGGGGTTAATCACGCCCTTGCTGAGCCGGTCGATCGCAGATGCACAGAGTTGTGGCCTCTCACCTACATAGACCCGTTTACCATGTTCACTGTGTTTTTCTGAACCAATTGGTTTGGCAATTTCATGTCTTACGAATCCAATTCCATCTGCATGCACAAGGTCCACCTGTCTCCATTCAAGTGATATCTAATAGCGTCCATCGTATCTGCACCAACCAGCATCCCTGCCATACACTCCAGACACCCACCACTATGAGCAACCTGAAACGCACATCTACCTTAAACATTCTGAGATCGGTTCAACATTACTTTCTTATGTGTTTTTTTTTACAATAACAATGTAGGGCAAAGATACAACATTACACCGGATTACAAAATAAGTAAATAGTGCTTAACCAGGATGTTCAAGTTTATTGATATTTTTCCTGTGGATAGGTGACAAGAACCGCACACGATACTCCAAGTTTTTTTTTTTGAGAAGCTATACAATTTCAACATAGCATCAAAATTCTTGCACACGAAACTTTACTTTATGAAGGCCAATGTGCCAACTTTTTCCTATCACCCTATCTACAACCCTCTGTAGGAATTATAGAATCGACTTCTCAGATCTCCTCGCGCACCTCGATATCCCACCATTCTCTGTGTAAATCCTATCCTCTACGGTCACACAACTTACAACACATCACTCTTGTCTGCATAAAATTCCACCTCCCATGTTTCTGCCCATGTTAATATTGTTTCATTCATGCTGCAATGTTGATAAAATACTTCGCTGTCAACTGCGCTCTAAATCTCGGTGTCATCTGCAATTCAGTATACCATATGAACAATGACATCCAACTTCGTACATATCCCGTCTCTTAGAGCACCTTCCAATAATTTGACCACGACCGATGTCAGGTTCACTTGCCACCAAATTGAACTGTTTATTCTTTGAGACTTTCCGGAACAACGTAAGAACATTAGATATCCTCTGGCAGCTTACTCTTGGCTCAGGACATTTGAAATACCTCTGCCATGACACCTGCAGTTTATACACCAGCCTCTCACAACTGCCAAGATGACACCCTGTCAGGATCTGAACATTTATCCGACATAATTTGCCTCAAGTCAGCAATATCCCCTCTTAGAACAGAGAACAGAGAACTTCGGCCCACAATATTACGACGACCCACCAAAAAGCAAATGTTTAAAAAAACTAATTCCTCCAACATACCCAATGCCCATCTTCTATATCTCTCAATATCCTCATTTTAATGTACCTATCCAAAAATCTCTTAAACGTCTCTAATGTATATGTCACTACCACCATACCAGGCAACGCATTCCAGTCATCTACCACTCTGTCAGTAAAAAAGAAAACGTATACCTCGTATCCCCTTAATAACTACCCCCTCTCACCTCCAAAGGATGACCTCTGGCACTTGAGGTTTATACTCCTGGAAGAATTATCCTCGCTGTCTGTATCTATGCCTCTTATAATCTTACAAACTCTTATCAGAACTCCCCTCAGCCTCCGCTGCTTCCAGAGGAAACAACCCATATTTGTCCACCATCTCTTGATAGCTCATGCCTTCTAAAGCAGGCAGTCTCCTGATAAATCTTGAATACTTCTGTCACGGTCCCGGCCGTTAATTCCCCAAATTTTCCCTAATTCCCATTGATTGCGGCACACCTGTTTCTCATCTAGACCTGCATTATAAATATACCGGCTCTACATCCACATCCACTCATCGCCAGATCGTTGTTTTAGCCAGTGTGGTAACTCACGTTCCCGGCCGCTTGGGATTGTGTATTCCAGGTTTTACTTCAGTACCATTGCTGCTGTGCTGTTATTTCTGCCAGTGTCCTTTTCCATTTTATCCTGGCCAGCTCCTTTCTCATACCTCTGTAATTCCCTTTACTCCACTGTTTTACTTTTTTTTCCCTACTATTTGACTTTAGCTTCTACTTCTCAAATTGTAGTGTGAATTCCATCAATGTGTGATTACTTGCCCCTGACGCTTCTTTTACCTTCAACTTTCTAATCAATTCTGGTTCATTGTAATCTAGAATCTACAACCGATAATAGATTAGCTGATCCCCGTTGTTCTCAACCACGAGCTGCTCTAAAAAATGTCTCATAGACACTCTAGAAATGCTCCCTCCTGTAATCCAGCATTAACCTGATTTTCTTAGTCTACCTACCTATTGAAGGCCCCTGTGACCATTTTAATATTGCCCTGAAGACATGCATTTTCTGCCTCCCGATGTAATTTGTAGACCGCATCCTTACTGCTGTTTCAGGGTCCGTATACAGCTCCGATCAGGGTCATTTGAACCTTGCAGTTCCCTCGCTCTATCCACAATGATTCAACTCTTTCCGGCCCTATGTCAACTCTTTCTAATGGACTGATTTACTTTGTTTTTACTGACAGTGGAGGAACCCCTCGCCCTCTGCATCCCCCATGTGCCTTCGATACCAGGTGTATCCTTGGACACTAAGCTCACAGTTATAATCTTCTTTTTGCTACGATTCAGTGATGCCGACATAACACGTGCCAATCCGCAACTATGCTGAAAATTCCTTTATATTTTTCGGTGTACTGCACGCAATCAAATATAACACCGGGAAAGTCAGAGAGTCTGGGAGCGATGGACGTGCAAAATTGGTCGAAGAGAGAGTTACTGGGACGAGAGTCATCACGGATCCGGCTGTCCCTGGATATCAGAACACATTGCTCAGGTATTTATCAGCGCCGCTCCCTTGCCAGCAAATAAAACCGCCAATAATGCCACAACTTACGAACTGCATAACAAATACCTGAAAAGCGCAATCATTAATGTACATGTCGGTTCCCTGCACAACAGGAGATGAGGGGTGTGCCGCGGACAGAATTTCCTGCAACTTCTCGTTGTCGACTTGATTTTACTGGTTATGGTTTAGTTGAGAGAGACCAACGACTGACCCGACTGATGACGAAGCATAAAGCCATCGAGCCTGGGCATTTGCTACTATTTTCGTCGTATTATTAGGGGTGAACAGGCGGGTGAGGAAAAGTACTCACAGAATGTGTAACATCAGATTAGGCCGTGTTTATCTTTATGAGAGAAACACAGAAAGCGAATGCTTTCCCGTCACATTATTTTAAAATTTAGCTCAATTGAATGAAATCCGGTATTATTTACTAGCAAAACATCTTACTCTTCTTTATTTAGTCGTTCCGCACGAGAACGATTCAGGACATTGTTCAGGGGATAAAGATAAAGCTAAATTATGAAAAGATGTGCGGCTTGTATTAGGCGGGTGTAGATAATGGAACCCACCGGGGATATCGAGACGTCATTACTTACATATTTACACAGTAAATACTATCTTTGTTCCGCTGTCTCATCCCAGGAAAACACAGTAAAGGTAATGGGTAAAATACCTCGTGCACAAGTAAACAAACGTTTACTATACTTAACCATTGCGTGAGAATTTTTTTTTTGTAGTTTCGACCACGCTGTGTACAAGATAGAATTCTGATGCATCACCAATCGGATTAATTAGTCAAACAGAGATGTAGTTTATCCTTTGTAGCTTGGCATTTACAGAATCGTGGAATACGTCCAGTTATGTGTTTGTGTACAATAAATATAAGACATGTTTTTTTCTCCTAAAAGATTTTAAAATGATGTGTAAATATTGCTCCAAATAACAGAGACCATTGCAAGGATCGGAATAACGGCGCCATGCAGATGGGCAGTGATGTGTAACACAGCCTGATGAATGTGCCCGAACTCTCCACTAAGGCCACTCGCCTCTCGTCAACCACTACCGAGATTGGGACTGCACGGTCGCCGATATGGACCAGGCAGTTTGACTCTACTGGTGGAACATCGGAAGTGATACGGGCCGGGGTTATTGTTCCAAAAGGCACTTCTGTTCAATAAAAAAAAATGGTCTACGCTGCAGTTTTATGAACACAACACTGAGCACGCAGATGTCATCATTGTTTCTCCAGAATCATTGCAGAGCTGAAATGGTGACATAATTTCTGGCCAGGCTGACGTCGTTGATCATGGTGATAATGTAATTGTCCCCTGTGGAGTTAATTGATCAAATTGATGTTGTCACAGTGTACCATCGCTATTCACTGAAATGCATTCTGATGGAGTACATATTTTAAATTTCTCCTTCATGTAAAAGCAAGTCAGCTGCTGATTTATCCGACTCTCTGTGAGATCGCTGGAGTCAGCCGATCACAGGTGATTTACATCAAATATCAAAACGTGCAGTCCCGTGTCCTCTACAATACTGACTTCAGTTGTTGTCTGTGTGGACGAAATTGGCATTATTCCCCAAACAGTGGCGCTAATAAGCTCCCAGGCAGAGAATTATTCCGGACGTTACCTTCTTCAAATACAGAATCACTGCCTCCCTCATGCATCAAACGTACAGCGGGTAAGTCGTAATCATGATGTCAGTAGATCGCAATTTGTCAACATGCAACAGGTCTCGTTCGTATGTCCATAAGTCACTAAAATGTCGATTGGCAATAATATGAAATGAACGCAAATAGATATAACGCATTCGGAAACATCAGATGAAGGAGTAAAGCAATTAAACAACGCAATGATATAATCTTATTGTAACTTCAGCTTCAGCACAAGCAACGTTTCAAATACTTAAAGGCAAGAGATTCACCAGATGTGGAAAATCCAGAGTAACACACAAAATGCTGGAAGAAAAAACACAACAGGTTAAGCAGCATCCATGGAAATAAATAAACTGCCAATATTTCGAGCGAAGACCCTTCATTCGGACACGATAGGAAGGGGAAGATGGGAGAGTACGAAGATGGTAGCGGTGGTGGGGGTGGGTGGTAGCGGTGGGCGTAAGAAGGACAGGTGTGTAGTTGACAGGTGGAACCAGGTGGGGGAGTCATCCTTCTTATACAGCCCTACGCCTTTTGCATTGTATCACCAGCCAGCTTTTTACTTCGTCTCTCTCCCCCACCAACCGGGCTTCAACAATCACCTTCTATACCGCATTTCTTCATCCTCCCCACCTTGTTAATCTGGCGGCTTGCCTCTTCGTTTCCAGCCTGAATGAAGTGCCTCGGCCTGGAATGCCGGCTGCTTACTAACTTCCATAGATGCTGCCTAACCTGCTGAATTCCTCCAGCATTGTGTATCTTGCAATGTTTCAAATTCCACGTACATGGTAAACTTGCATTCAGGAGGATAAATCCGAATCCCCAGCTTCTCCAGTACACCCGCCTGTGCAAATACACAAACCGGGATAACCGTCTCACCCAGCGAGACGTGAATGTGTTCAATGGTGTCGTGTAAGGGGAAAGGAGATGCAGAGGGATGCAAGGAGGAACATTTTCAACCCGATGTCTGATCGATTTTAGAATCCACTGAGTAAGGTGATTGGTATTGCTGGAGGGAGTTAAACTTAAAATGTTTAGAAGTATGTACTGCACAGTCGGTTGGCAAGGACACCAAGCATGCGGCAACAGCTTGACTGCACTTCTGGAAAATGACGGCTAACAAAGGCATACCCTTCGCGGCAATAAATACATTCGTCGCCATTTTAGAAGCTAATCACTGAATCTACTGACAATGTCACTGCTGATCCAGAAACACCAGTGACTGCACTGGGTGGGTATTCCACTGACCCAGACCCTGCCCCGGCCGCACTGATAACATCACTGTCTACCCAGAGCCATCGATGTCTACACTGGGAAATGACTACTCTACAGTTCAGTCATTTTCCACACTGGCAATGTTGCTGCTAATCCGACCCTATCTCTGAGGACGATTGTATGTATCGTTAAATACGTCGCACATCGAGTCTATACGATATTCCTTCCTTTATCCTTGAGCTGTCTCAACAAATGTGAAGATACGTACCAGTGATATAAAACCTGGGTTTAATTGTGATTCCAAATCAACGTTCTGGAAAATTGCTGACGGACATTCGTTGATCTTGTTGTCCAGCAATATTTTGGATGATTATATTTCACGTCGAAGAGTATTCATATGTCCGCTGCTCCCGACAGCTTTTCAATTCCGGAGCTCAGTTTTCTATCGAAAAGAAGCCTCGTTTCCTTGCCGTTATCCACCCTCATATACATTGATATCCAAGTCCCTTTTTTACCTTCTCCTCCCTTTTCACACCTTCGGTTCTAAAAGTTCTGATAATTTCACATCTTTATTGCTTCCTACCTGTCGAAAGGTGAGTTGATTGCAAGTAAATACTCTCAGTCCAATTTTACCAGAAACGTTCCTACTGTACTAAGTTACCCAGCACCACAAGAATCAAAGAATTTTCACAGTACGGAACAGTGCCTCGGCCTAACCGATTCATACTGAGCAAGAAACGTTCCGGAGCTGGACCCATTTGATTGGTTTTTAGTCATATTTTAAAGTCATGTCTCAGTCTACTCCGGTCCAATGTAAAAAGCCAGCGCCTCTTCCCCAGGGCACCACTGCTCAGTACAGGAGGACATGGCTTTAAGATAATGGGAGGGAAGTTTAAGGGGGATATTAGAGGAAGGTTTTTCACTCAGAGAGTGGTTGGTGTGTGGAATGCACTGCCTGAGTCAGTGGTGGAGGCAGATACACTAGTGAAGTTTAAGAGACAACTAGATAGGTATATGGAGGAATTTAAGGTGGGTGGTTATATGGGAGGCAAAGTTTGAGGGGCGGCACAACATTGTGGGACGAAGGGCCTGTAATGTGCTGTACCATTCTATGTTCTATGTTCTATCTAGTCTCGCTTTGCAAACACATCATAAGACATTGCAGAATGAAGAATTATACAACCATTGCCAATGCTCCAGCAATCGCCTCTACTTTTAACCTCACTGTCCTTTGATAAATTCCAATAGGTTGTGGGAATTTTCAAGCTTAACTATAAAATGTTTCAAAGAATGTTGCGGCCATTCAGTCACTACTTACACTGGAAACGGTATTTCCACGGATGCGGTTCCCAAGACATTTGGAGAAAGTCTGAACACTTCAGGTGCAGTAAATGAAAATGCTGGAACAAAGTCCAACAGGGATCACATCAGACTCCGTTTACAGATCTGCAACACTCACTCTTCCATTTCCCAGACTCTTCCATTTCCCATTTCATAGCAAGTTAATGTGAAATGTGTTTAAGAGACTGCTTCATGCTGTACGGCGTACACCTCTGAGACTGAGTCAAGTGCCAATCGGAAGTGGTAGAAGATTCAGAGTGCTCACTAGAAAAGCAAACAGCCACACACACATCAGCTTCTGAAGCCACCGGTTTGGTTTTGAAATAAGGCCGTGAGAGGTCCAGTCGTATGATTAAGATGCCCCGGCTCCGACACCGAACGAGAATCACGCCGACAAAGGAGAGGGGACTTTGTCCTGATGTTAGTCGGGGAACAACAGCGTTCTTCTCCGGTTGCTGGAGCGGAACGGCACCCTGGGGAGCTGCCAACGGCCGCAGCGGGGAGCTACACTGTAGGCAGCCGCCAACAAACTCAGTCCAAGCTGGCAGAATAACTCCAAAGGAAACTTCCACACTAAAACAGCCACTCACTCAGATGTCCAAGAGACATTTCGAACCACCTGCAAAGTATCTCACGAACTTAATACAGCAGTTTCCCTCGATTTCTCTCAGCTCATTCAGAACGGCTCCACGCTGTGTCTGACCCCTCTTTATACAAAATATCTTGATTACAAATTCAGTGCCATATGTAAAAAACCAGTGAATAAACACAGACACTACACCACAAGTACAAAATACACATTGAAGTAAAATGTTTCCATCTGTGTCAATGATGGCAATAGCCCCCCGCGGAGCCCAACAGTCCCGGAACGCCGCTATGGTAGCCGTCCACTGTGCGTGTTCCTTCACAATATTTACCTAGGCACGACGATACCCTCTAAACATTGCTACACAATCTCCCAGGGCAGATCATCCCACCACCCTTTACCAATCCCCACGGATGGCTGATTTCCCCAGCCACAGAAGAAAGTTGATCAGGACATTCTCGTCCCTCTATGCCCCACTCCTTACTGGATGACCGTATATGAACAGGGTGGGGCTAAAATGCAAACGCAATGCAGAGACAGTGGACAAGGGCAAGGGTGTGGAGCAGCAGCCCATAAAAATAGCTCCTACTTGCATCCCTGAATGGGACTGTAGATGTCGAGGAGAAACGGTTCAAGCTGTGTGGACTCGGCTCTCGGAAAAGATTGTGGGCCCTGGGCCCGACAAACAGCTGAGCCTGGGACGGTTCACACACCTGAGCCACGCCGACATCCACTGAGGTAGGGCAAGAGTCGGCCAGAACTCTGACCTGTGCCAGAGGAGGGGATTCCCGGCCTGAGGCAACCATGTTCCAGACTCTCAGTAGGTCCTGATAAAAGCCGGGCAGACTCCGCAAAGCAGTACGGCTGACGCCCGCCGGTGGTAGCCGCATGTCTTCGTGAAGACAGCAGCCCTCCGGAGGAAGAAAGTCGCCAACCCGTGTCACCTGGGAGGGTGTTCGGCGTCCAGGAATCTCTGCAGAGTCCTGAGGCAGAGAGCCGCCAGTCGAGTACGTACACACACCAGCGACTGTCCACACTCTCCCACTGGGAGACTCAAGACCGCTGCAGAGACCCAGTGTTTCCTGTTGCCCCAGAAGAAGTCCACTAACTTCCTCTGCATTCTCGCAACAAACGGGACAGGAGGGGCCAAGGTGACCATCCGGTACCACAACATGGAGGCCACCAGCTGGTTTATGACCACCACCCTGCCTCGATAAGAAAGCACCCTGAGAAGGCCTGACCAACGCCCCAGCCGGGCCATGACTTTCGTCTCCAGGTCCTGGCAGTTCGCCAGCCAGGTCTCCCCAGAAGGACTCAGGTAGACTCCCAGATAGAGGAGACGTCTAGTGCCCCACTCAAAAGTTCCAATCTCCTCCGGTGGGGAGTCCACCTGCCACTGACTCACTAAGAGTCCGGAACATTTCGCCCAGTTGATCCTAGCGGAGGATGCTGCCGAGAAAACCTTTTGGCACTCACGCATCCTCCACAGGTCATTGGGATCTGTCATCATGAGGAGTACATCATCGGCATGGGCCGAGAGGACGACCTCCATGTCCGGTTCACGCAGAACCAGACCTGTCAGCCTTCGCCGAAGAACAGTTAGGAATGGCTCGACGCAGATCGCATACAATTGATAGGACATGGGGCACCCCTGATGTACTCCTCTCCTGAAGGGAATGGGCGCTGCCAGTGATCCATTCATCTTAACAAGGCACTCTGCGGTAGAGTATAGGAGCCGACCCCGGGCCACAAAATGTGGTCCGAGCCCAAAGGCCTGCAGACTGCCCACCAGGAAACTGTGGTCTACCCGGACAAACGCCTTCTCCTGGTCAAGAGAAAGAAACGCTGCCCGGGACCCAGTCTCCTGCTGCAGGTGGATCAGGTCCCGTACTAGGTGGACATTGTCCTGGATGGAGCGGCCCGGGACCGTATAAGATTGGTCAGCATGAATAACCTGTCTCAGTACTGAACCAAGAAGGTTGGCCATTGCCCGGGCGAAGATCTTGTAGTCCGCGCACAAGAGGGAGACCGGGCGCCAGTTCTTTAGCAGGCGGAGGTCTCCCTTCTTGGGCAGTAGGACCACAACAGCTCTCCGCCATGAGAGGGGCACTTCCCCGGTGGCTAGGCTCTCCGCCAGAACAAGGCTGTGATCAACCCCCAGGACATCCCAAAAAGCCTGATAAAACTCCACACTCAGACCATCTAAGCCAGGGGATTTACCCCTCCGGATTTTCCGAAGGGCAGCAGACAGCTCCTCCCGAGTCAGGGGAGCGTCCAGACGCGCTGCGTCCTCTGGGCTGACCTTTGGCAAATCTTCCCAGACTTCACTGCACGCCCCCGCATTTGACGGGTCCGGTGAGAATAAGGACCGATAGAAAGTGCGAACTTCTTTGATAATTTTGTCGGGGTCCGTGATGGACGAGCCATCAGCAGCCAATAGCTCCACCAGCTGCTTTTGAACTCCCCGCCACTTCTCCAACGAATAGAAGAAGGGTGAGCCGCAGTCCAAATCTTGCAGCACTTGGATCCGCGACCTCACATATGCACCTCGGGACTGCTGAAGCTGCAGATTCCTCAGTGCGTCCTTCTTCTCCTGGTATTCCTGCCACATTTGTTGGTCTCCACCGGTCGGACCAAGACGGGACTCTAGGTCAAGCAACACTCTCTCAAGCCGCTCAATCTCAGAGCCCCGCCTCTTTGTCGAACCCCAGTGTACTCCCGACATAAATACCGGATGTGGTCTTTGCCCACATCCCACCACAGCCGTAGGGAGCTGAACCCTCTCCGTCTCTCTCTCCAGGTGGCCCAGAAAGCTCGGAATGAATCCCGGAATCGGCTGTCCTCCAGCAGCCTGTTGTTAAAGTGCCAATACCCGGATCCCACCCGAGGGTGCAGAGGAGTAAATTCCATCCACACAAGGTGATGATCCGAGCACGACACCGGCCGCATGGAGGACGCCGACACGCGGGAGATATAAGCCCGAGAGATATACAGGCGGTCTATCCGGGAACCCCCCTCTCTAGATCTTCTGGAGAATGCGCTAGATTCGGGGTGAAGATTCCGCCAGCTATCCAGCAAGTCAAAGGAGCCGACTAGCTCCTTTAACTTTTTTCCGATGCTTGGTCGCGTTGGAGGCCCGAGCGGTCCTCCACCTCGAGGGTACAGTTGAAGTCTCCCCCGAGGATGACGCAGTCCCCAGGATCGATAGAACTCAGCAAGGTGGACAGCTGACAGAATATGCGCGTCTACATCACCCCGCGCCTCGGAGCATACACGTTGATAAAATGCAGCGGTACTCCATCCAGGCGCACAGCCAGATGGAGCAGACGGCCGTGCACAACATCTTGGACTCCTACGATTTCTGGCCGAAAGGTTGGGGCCAACAGGATCGCCACCCCGCTAGAGTTGGAGCAAAGGTGACTCATGTAGATCCCGCCCTGCCACTCCAGGAGCCAAGCGGACTCGTCCCCCGGGTTGGTATGGGTTTCCTGCAGGAAAATCACCGCGTATCTCCCATCCCTGAGGACTGAGAGATTGTTATATCTGCGGAGAGAGCCCCTGGTACCGTTTACATTAAGACTAGCTATGGTAAGTTTCATGTCGGGAGCACACTAGGCCTCAGCACCAGTACCCTTCCCGCTGAGAGCAGTGGCGCCTTCAGCCGCACTATCCCGAAGAAAACCAAGAACATCCTTTGCTTTCCGGGCCCGACTGCTACCATCGCTACCCTGTGATCCACCATCTCCCGAAGGAGCGAGGCTGCTTTTCACCCTGATGTCTCTCACCAGGTCATCCAGGAAGGATTTCAGCTGCCGTCTGTCGTTCCTGACACAGCATTCCCCTTCCTCTTCCCCTTCCGTCTGAGGATGACTCGCAGGGACTTCATCAGCCTCGGCATGCTAGGCCAGCGAAGCGAGGCTAGTTTCAGCCGATGCTTTGCACCCTCAGAGGTGAGAATAAACTCTCTGATCTCCTTCACAGGTATCAATGGGGATTTCTCAGGAGGGGTGAGGATGTCCATTGTCTCGCTATCAATAGAATCTCCCTCCAAGCCCTCACTGCAGACACATTCCCCATCTTCCTCCTCATGTGGTGTATAAGGTGGCTGCCCCTGTAACCCACACTGCGCAGCGGGTACCTCCCTCATACCTTCCCGCTCCACCGTCACATCACTCTTACCCACAGTTGCGACGATGGAGGGAAAATCCTAAGGGACTCCCTGCAGGCCATTAGTTGATGGGGTCGGCATGCAGGGTATATCACCCTCCCCAGGAGACAGGTATGAAGGGGACCCTAGCAGCTCTGGTCCAATGGATTCACCGGCAGCCTTATGCTGACTGTGAGAGAGCCTGGTCTCCTCTCCACTTGTACTACTTAATACATTTCCCTCCAGGGAGGCGCTTACTGCTAAGTCCTGGGTGGAGGGCCCCAGGTCTGTTTTAGGTGCGCAAGCAGGCTCAGCACTAGCTTCCTGCACAACCACACTACCTACTACAGGACTTGTTGCTACATCTGGGGATTCAGGGTTTGACACAACTTCCACCCGGATCCCCACCCCTTTCTGGGACTCCCCCTCATCTACATTCTCTGCCCTCTTGGGGGAACAATCCCATCTCCTCTTCAAGCCGGAGGAGCACACAGGTGCGGAATTCACCGATGGAGCGGTACTCTCCGCTTCTATCGCCCAGTCCAACCGTAACGCTTCCCCGAGCCTCCCGCTCCACCTCAGGGCAAATGGGCGTGAGCTCTGCGGTCTCGGGGGCCGACTTCTTCACGTGTTTCGAATTCTTCCTCGCTTTCTTGCCCCGCACAGACTCCACCCCGCCCCTCGCCTGAATCTCCCCGCACGTAGCCCCAGGATCACCCGCCTGAACCACAGGGGTAGGAGCAGAGACTGGAACAGACGTGTGAACAGGGACAGGGTTAGAGACAGGGTCAGGGGCAGGAGCAGGGGCCGGCACAGGTGTAGGAGCAGGAATGGGATCAGGGGCAGAGTTAGCTGGGGCACTGGTTCCCGAAGTGGACTCCCTGGGTTTAAGGGTGCTAGGACAGTCCCTACGAAAGTGCCCCACCTCCCCGCACGCATGGCACCGTGGGCGCTCAGAGCTCCAATACACCTGACAATCTACCCCCTCGTGCCGGACAGTAAACAGGCCCCTCAACTTCGTCCTCCTTTTCCAGTTTCATGAATACCTGTCGCCGGAAAGAGGTTACGGTCCGGAGGGTGCGCCTCCTGAACTTGTGCCTGATGGTAGTTATTTCTGACCGTACTTGCCCCAAGCGGGCTAGTGCGGGAAGCAGGTCCTCTTTGGGGATGAAAGGCTGTACGTGACCGAGGACGATGCGTTGTGTGGGAGCTGTTACTAGCTCCATCTGTAAAAAGATGTTCTCCACCGTGATCCCTCTACTAAGGGCCCGATGCACCAACTCATCATTCCTCAGATAAAACACTGCCTTCCCGAACTCTTTCTCAGTGGCCAAAACACCATTTCTCCCCAACAAGTCCTCCATGGACTCCGCGCACTTTTCCAGGGTAGATTCAGTTCGCAAAATACATTGCACCCCGCGTTCAACTTTCACCGACCGAAACAGGGCGTTGTCCGAGGCTGGAGAGGCAGCCGCCTTTGCATAACACCCCGAAGGCCTGCGACTCCCTGTAGACCGGTCCGGCGTGTTGCTTCTGTGTCCGAATCGAGAATGATACGGTGGTGGTGCTGCTTATACAGTCCTGGAGCGAGTTGAGTAACTGGCTGGAAAAGTTTGTACTCGACAGTACCTTGCTGGCTCAGTGCCAGAAATTCCAACGCCAGGAAAGGCTCCGTTAGTCCTGCAGAACTTCCAGGCCGTGAGAGGTCGAGACGTCTCAAACGATGTTTCGGCTCCTACACCGAACGTGAGTCCCGACGATAAAGATGGAAGGAGGTTGTCCCGATGTCAGTGGGGGAACAACGACGTTTGATTCCGGTTTTTGGAGTGACCCGGCTTCCAGGCGAGTTGCCAGCGGCCACAGCTGGGAGCTACGCTGTTCCCAACCGTCAACGGACTCCGTCCAAACTGGCAGAAAAACTCCAAACGAAGCTTCTACACTCAACCAGCCGCTCACTTAGATGTTCAGGAGACGTTTCAAAGCAATTTCCAAGTAAGTCACGACCGTCATACAGCAGTTTTTCCTCGATTTCTCCCAGCGCAATCCGAACAGCTACACTCTGTGTCTGACCCCCGGGAGAGTCTGTTGGACGGTGTGGAGGGAGATTCACACTGTGTCTGACCCCGGGAGTGTGTGATGGGAAGGTCTGGAGGGAGATTCACACTGTGTCTGACACCGGGAGTGTGTGATGGGACGGTGCGGAGGGAGATTCACTCTGTGTCAGATCCCGGGAGTGTGTAATGGGACGGTGTGGAGGGAGATTCACTCTGTGTCTGACCCCGGGAGTGTGTGATGGGACGGTGTGGAGGGAGATTCACTCTGTGTCTGACCCCGTGAGTGTGTGATGGGACGGTGTGGAGGGAGATTCACTCTGTGTCTGACCCCGGGAGTGTGTGACGGGACGGTGAGGAGGGAGATTCACTCTGTGTCTGACCCCGGGAGTGTGTGATGGGACGGTGTGGAGGGAGATTCACTCTGTGTCTGACCCCGGGAGTGTGTGATGGGACGGTGCGGAGGGAAATTCACTCTGTTCCTGACTCCGGGAGTGTGTGATGGGACGGTGCAGAGGGAGATTCACTCTGTGTCTGACCCCGGGAATGTGTGATGGGACGGTGTGGAGGGAGATTCACTCTGTGTCTGACCCCGGGAGTGTGTGATGGGACGGTGCGGAGGGAAATTCACTCTGTGTCAGATACCGGGAGTGTGTAATGGGACGGTGTGGAGGGAGATTCACTCTGTGTCTGACACCGGGAGTGTATGATGGGACGGTGTGGAGGGAGATTCACTCTGTGTCTGACCCCGTGAGTGTGTGATGGGACGGTGCGGAGGGAGATTCACTCTGTGTCAGATCCCGGGAGTGTGAAATGGGACGGTGTGGAGGGAGATTCACTCTGTGTCAGATCCCGGGAGTGTGTAATGGGACGGTGTGGAGGGAGCTTCACTCTGTGTCTGACCCCGGGAGTGTGTGATGGGACGGTGTGGAGCGAGGTTCACTCTGTGTGTTACCCCGGGAGTGTGTGATGGGACGGTGCGGAGGGACATTCACTCTGTTGTCTGACCCCGGGAGTGTGTAATGGGACGGTGTGGAGGGAGATTCAATCTGTGTCTGACCCCGGGAGTGTGTGATCGGACGGTGTGGAGAGAGGTTCACTCTGTGTGTTACCCTGGGAGTGTGTGATGGGACGGTGCGGAGGGAGATTCACTCTGTGTCTGACCCCGGGAGTGTGTGATGGGACGGTGTGGAGAGAGGTTCACTCTGTGTGTTACACTGGGAGTGTGTGATGGGACGGTGTGGAGGGAGATTCACTCTGTGTCTGAACCCGGGAGTGTGTGATGGGACGGTGTCGAGGGAGATTCACCTTCTGTCTGACCCCGGGAGTGTGTAATGGGACGGTGTGGAGGGAGATTCAATCTGTGTCTGACCCCGGGAGTGTGTGATGGGACGGTGTGGAGAGAGGTTCACTCTGTGTGTTACCCTGGGAGTGTGTGATGGGACGGTGCGGAGGGAGATTCACTCTGTGTCTGACCCCGGGAGTGTGTGATGGGACGGTGTGGAGGGAGATTCACCCTGTGTCTGACTCCGGGAGTGTGTGATGGGACGGTGTAGAGGGAGGTTCACTCTGTGTCTGACCCCGGGAGTGTGTGATGGGATAGTGTTGAGGGAGATTCACTCTGTGTCTGACCCCGGGAGTGTGTGATGGGACGGTGAGGAGGGAGATTCACTCTGTGTCTAACCCCGTGAGTGTGTAATGGGATGGTGCGGAGGGAGATTCACTTTGTGTCTGACCCCGGGAGTGTGTGATGGGACGGTGCGGAGGGAGATTCACTCTGTGTCTGACCCCGGGTGTGTGTGATGGGACGGTGTGGAGGGAGATTCACTCTGTGTCTGACACCGGGAGTGTGTGATGGGACGGTGTGGAGGGAGATTCACTCTGTGTCTGACCATGGGAGAGTGTGTGATGGGACGGTGTGGAGGGAGATTCACTCTGTGTGTTACCTTGGGAGTGTGTGATGGGACGGTGCGGAGGGAGATTCACTCTGTGTCTGACCCCGGGAGTGTGTGATGGGATGTTGCGGAGGGAGATTCACTCTGTGTCTGACCCCGGGAGTGTGTGATGGGATGGTGCGGAGGGAGATTCACTTTGTGTGTGACCCCGGGAGTGTGTGATGGGACGGTGCGGAGGGAGATTCACTCTGTGTCTGACCCCGGGAGTGTGTGATGGGATGGTGCGGAGGGAGATTCACTTTGTGTCTGACCCCGGGAGAGAGTGTGATGGGACGGTGTGGAGGGAGATTCACTCTGTGTGTTACCCTGGGAGTGTGTGATGGGACGGTGTGGAGGGAGATTCATTCTGTGTCTGACCCCGGGCGTGTGTGATGGGATGGTGCGGAGGGAGATTCACTCTGTGTCTGACCCCGGGAGTGTGTGATGGGACGGTGTGGAGGGAGATTCACTCTGTGTCAGAACCCGGGACTGTGTGATGGGATGGTGCAGAGGGAGATTCACTTTGTGTCTGACCCTGGAGTGTGTGATGGGACGGTGTGGAGGGAGATTCACTCTGTGTCTGACACCGGGAGTGTGTGATGGGACGGTGTGCAGGGAGATTCACTCTGTGTCTGACCCCGGGTGTGTGTGATGGGACGGTGTGGAGGGAGATTCTCTCTGTGTCTGACCCCGGGAGTGTGTGATGGGACGGTGTGGAGGGAGATTCACTCTGTGTCTGACCCCGGGAGTGTGTGATGGGACAGTGTGGAGGGACATTCAATCTGTGTCTGACCCCGGGAGTGCATGTTGGGAGAAGTGGAGGGACCTTCTCTCTGAGTCTGACCCCGGGCGTGTGTAATAGGACGATGTGGAGGTAGCTTCACACTGTGTTTGACCCCGAGTATGTTTGATGGGACGCTGAGGAGGGAGATTCAATCTGTGTCTGACCCCTGGACTGTGTGATTGGAGGAGAGGTGGGAAATTCTCTCTGGGAGTGACACATTGGACGACGTTGAGGTAGCTTAACCCGGCACTGTGTGATTGGTCGATGCAGAGGGAGATTCACTCTGTGTCTGACCCCCGGGACTGTGTGATGGGATAGTGTGGAGGAATCTTCTCTCTGTGTCTGACCATGAGTGAGTGTCATCGGTCAGTGTGGAGGGAGATTCACTCTGTGACTGACCCCCGGGAGTGTGTGATGGGACAGGCCATCTTGGCCCTTCTCATCCGTGTCGAACGCCTACTCTCACCAACCTGCACTCAGCCCATAACCCTCCATTCCTTTCCTGTCCATTTTTTAAAATGACAAAATCGAAACTTGCTCTACCACTTCTACGGGAAGCTCGTTCCACACAGCTGCCACTCTATGAGTAAAGTTCCCTCTCGTGTTACTCCTAAACCTTTGCCCCCTATCTCTCATGTCCTCTTGCAATGTGAATATATTAAAAATGTATCCGTCCATGTGCTTCACTAGTCCGTGCCGAACGCTTACTCTCACCTAGTCCCACCGACCCGCACTCAGCCCATAACCCTCCATTCCTTTTCTCTCCATATACCTATCTAATTGTTCTTTTTTCAATGACAATATCGAACCTGCCTCTACCACTTCTACTGGAAGCTCATTGCATATCTACCACCCTCTGAGTAAAGAAATTCCCCCTCGTGTTATCCTTAAACCTTTGGTCCCTAAGTCTCAACTCATGTCCTCTTGCTTGAATCTCCCCTACTCTCGATGGAAAAAGCCTATCCACGTCAACTCGATCTATCCCCCCTCATAATTTTAAATACCTAACTTGTTCAACCTTTTTCTGTAACTGTGGTGCTGAAACCCAGTTAACATTCTACTAAATCTCCTCTGTACTCTCTCTCTATTTTGTTGACATCTTTCCTACAATTCGGTGACCAGAACTGTACACAATACTCCAAATTCGGCCTTACCAGTGTCTTCTACAATTTTAACATTACATCCCAACTCCTATACTTAATGCTCTGATTCATAAAGGCCAGCATACCAAAAGCTTTCTTCACCTCCCTATCCACACGAGATTCCACCTTCAGGGAACTATGCACCATTATTCCTAGATCACTTTGTTCTATTGCATTCTTCAATCCCCTGCCATTTACCATGAATTATTTCAGTTCATCGAGTGTAGGGAGCAGCAATAACCCCAGGTCACTGTTTGTCCTTTAATGAGACTAAAGTCTGACACCAAGAAGGGAAGTTACAGCAGTTTATTGATATCATCATGACAAATGTAAATCGACTCACTCACAGTCACACACAATTAACTGACCGGCGAAAACGGGTGATAGTTTGAATAAACATCCCGTTTCTCACTGTCACTCTGCATCGGGGAACCGATGATTATAAAATCACACTTCAGGGCCGTGTCCGGGATCGCGGCAGATCCAGGGTCACTGCTGAGGGATTTGTCAATTTAACATTATTATATCGTCCAGACTGCCGAATGCACCGTCCTCCGCAAAGAGAAAAAAGGATTCCCTCCCGGGATAATCCCACCCCGGGACACCGGTGTCCCAAACTGACACCCAGACCCCCGGGCTATTCCTGCCTGTGTAATTCACCGGGGTGTCACGTGGGGGAGTCTCGAATCCGCACATCCGGTGGACGCTGCGCCATTCGACAACAGGCGGAAATACGTAACTGCGGGACTGCTTCCGATGTCTCCGAGCTCGAGACTGGAGTCGATTCGGTTAAAACCGTTGGGAATTACGCCCGTCGCGCAGCTATTAAAGGTAAGGGCGGGAGTTAAAGGGGAGGGCGGGGTATCGGCCAAATATCCCCATCCCGCGGGCAGGGATGTTCACACATTCAGATGTTCACACGACCACTGTCAGTCCGGGTCTGGGTTCCTGCAGAGATCTCAGTTCCTTCCTCGCGGTCCAACTGAACTGATTCAACCCCAGCCTGAAAGAGATGTAAGAATAAAGATGAAATAAACTGATTTCACAAGTGTCAGTAACAGGGGACTGGGGTTAATGTTTCAACAACACTCAGACAAACATCACCAGAAAACCCGAGGATTCGCTGTTATTTTATCACATTGAACATTAACACAAATACTCACCAGATCCACTCCAGACTCGGGAAGGTCAGTATGAGGAGGCGGAGAGCGGGGACAGATCGGTCTGTGAGCGAGTTTGATCCCAGGTTCAGCTCCGTCAATGATAGGTTTCCACTGAGAGCGGAGACGAGATCCTCGGCACCAGAATCCGTGAGACCGACATCCCACAGCCTGGAGATGACAGAGAGTGAGGGTTAAGGATACAGAGAGTCAGCAGACGGTACAAATCCCCAGTGTTTATCAGTAACACAATCACTGATTACATTAAAGTTCAGTGTCAGACACCCTGTCCCCTACAGTCTGGTACTTACCCCAGTTTCTGTATTTTACACTTCGGGTTCCTCAGAGCCGCAGACACCAGTTTCACTCCTGAATCTCTCAGTTTATTATCACCCAGGTGCAGCTCCGTCAGTGATGGGTTTGTACTGAGAGCGGAGGCGAGATCCTCGGCACAAGAGTCTGTGAGACCGACATTGATCAGCCTGGAGATGAGAGAGAGAGAGTGAGGGTGAAGGACACAGAGTGACAGGAGACAGTACAAATCCCCAGTGTTTATCAGTAACACAATTCCTGATCACATTAATGTACAGTGTCAGAGACACAGTGACTGTAAACATAATCTCCCATAGTCTGGTACTTACCACAGTGTCTGTATTTTACACTCCGGGTTCCTCAGAGCCACAGACACCAGTTCCACTCCTGAAACTCCCAGTTTATTCTTCCCAAGTCTAAACACAAACAGACAGATTGATGAACAAAGTGATTCAAACCGTTGGTCTGGGGGAATTTCTCTCACTCGGATATTTCAGGAAACATTAAACCCTTCAGTAAATCGCTGATCGGTGTTCCCATCACTGTCAATGTCCCTCACTGCCCAGCTGCAGAGTATTCGCCAAATGTCAGTAATTTCGTCTGTCGGAGTGAACCTGTAAACTCCACATGTTTTGTCCCATTCCCCGATGGTTAGAAAAGCGTTCCTTCTGAGAGAGAGCCATAAGGGGCAGGGTTGGCCCCTGCCCATCCACCACATGATTCATCTGTTGTCGGCCCCGAACCAACACATACTCTACTCTCCCCTCCTATCCCTCCTCACAGCCCCCCACCCTGGTCTCGTGACTACACCCCTCCCTCACCTGAAACCACCACAGTGGTCTTCACAGCTGAACAGGTGAGAAGACAGATGAAACTTCTCCATCCAAGCTATAGGCCGGGATGGTGTCAGCCCCAGGCTGCTCAAAGCCTGTGACCCCCCCCCCCCCCCCAGCTATGTGGAGTATTTCACCATGTCTTCAAACTGAGCCTGAGTCTCCAGAGGGTTCCTGTGCTGTGGAAGACGGTCCTGCCTCGTCCCTGTATCGAAGACGCCGCGCCCCAGTGGGTCTAATGACTACAAACCGGTGGCATTGATCTCCCACATCATGAAGACCCTGGGGAGACTTGTTCTAGAGCAGCTCCGGCCTATGGTTAGGCCACACTTAGACCCCCTCCAGTTCGCCTATCAGCCCTGAATAGCAGTTGAGGATGCCACCATCTACCTGCTGAACAGTGTCTACGCCCACCTGGACAAGCTGGCGAGCACTGTGAGGGTATTGCTTTTTGACTTCTCCAGTGCGTTCACCACCATCCGCCCTGCTGTGCTGGGTGAGAAGCTGACAGTGATGCAGGTGGATGCTTCTCTGGTGCATGGATTATTGATTACCTGACTGGCAGACCACAGTACGTGCGCTTGCAAAATTGTGTGTCAGACAGAGTGGTCAGCAGCACTGGGGCTCCGCAGGGGACTGTCCTGTCTCCCTTTCTCTTTACCATCTGCACCTCGGACTACAACTGCAACACAGAGTCTTGCCATCTTCAGAAGTTTTCTGATCACTCTACCATAGTTGGATGAAGTTGGAGAGGAGGCTGAGTACAGGGCTACGGTGGGAAACTTTGTCACATGGTGCGAGCAGAATCATCTGCAGCTTAATGTGAAAAAGACTAAGGAGCTGGTGGTGGTCCTGAGGAGGGCTAAAGCACCGGTGACCCCTGTTTCCATCCAAGGGGTCAGTGTGGACATAGTGGAGGATTACAAATACCTGGAGATACGAATGGACAATGATCTGGACTGGTCAAAGAACTCTGAGTTTGTCTACAAGAAGGGTCACAGCCGTCTCTATTTCCTGAGGAGACTGAGGTCCTTTAACATCTGCCAGACGATGCTGAGGATGTTCTAGGAGGCTGTGGTGGCCAGTGCTATCATGTTTGATGTTGTATGCTGGGGCAGCAGGCTGAGGGTAGCAGACACCAGCAGAATCAACAAACTCATTCGGAAGGCCAGTGATGTTGTGAGGGTGGAACTGGACTCTCTGATGGTGGTGTCGGAAGAAAGGATGCTGTCAAAGTTGCATGCCATCTTGGACAATGACTCCATAATGTACTGGTTAGGCACAGGAGTACATTCAGCCAGAGACTCATTCCACTGAGATGTAACACTGAGCGTCATAGGAAGTCATTCCAGCCTGTGGCCATCAAATTTTACAATTCCTCCCGCGGGGTGTCAGACACCCTGAGTCAATAGGCTGGCCCTGGACTTATTTCCACTTGGCATGATTAATTTATTATTATTTAATTATTTGTGGTTTATTTTGCTATATTTCTACACTACTTTTGGTTGGTGCGACTGTAACGAAACCCAATTTCCCTCGGGAACAATAAAATATGTCTGTCTGTTGAAGGGGAGAAAGTCCCACAGTGAGGAAGACCTGTGAATGGGGAAATGTCGGTGGGAAATGATGGAGGACAGAACGTGAAGGAGGAAGGGGGATGGGGATGAGAGATCCCACAGGAGGAAGGGGGATGGGGAAGAGAGATCCCACAGGAGGAAGGGGGACGGGGATGAGAGATCCCACAGGAGGAAGGGGGATGGGGATGAGAGATCCTACAGGAGGAAGGGAGATGGGGATGAGAGATCCCACAGGAGGAAGGGGGATGGGGATGACAGATCCCACAGCAGGAAGGGGGACGGTGAAGAGAGATCCCACAGGAGGAAGGTGGACGGGGATGAGAGAACCCACATGAGGAAGGGGGACGGGGATGAGAGATCCCACAGGAAGAAGGGAGATGGGGAAGAGCGATCCCACAGGAGGAAGGGGGACGGGGATGAGAGATCCCACAGGAGGAAAGGAGATGGGGATGAGAGATCCCACAGGAGGAAGGGGGATGGGGAAGAGAGATCCCACAGGAGGAAGGGGAATGGGAAAGCGAGATCCCAAAGGAGGAATGGGGATGGGAAAGAGAGATCCCACAGGAGGAAGCGGGATGGGGAAGAGAGATCCCACAGGAGAAAGGGGGACGGGGAAGAGAGATCCCACAGGAGGAAGGGGGATGGGGAAGAGAGATCTCACAGGAGGAAGGGGGATGGGGATGACAGATCCCACAGGAGAAAGGGGATGGGGATGAGAGTTCCCACAGGAGGAAGGGGAATGGTAAAGGGAGATCTCACAGGAGGAAGGGTTTGGGGAAGAGAGATCCCACACGAGGAAGGGGGACGGGGAGGAGAGATCCCAGAGGAGGAACAGGGATGGAGAACAGAGATCCCACAGGAGGAATACTGATGGGAAAATATAATCCAATAAGAAGAGATGATCCAGAAGGGATGGATCTGAACTGAAGCCCACAGTCGGGAGAGGATATGTGCCCATGGGGTCAGGGTATTTGGTAGTGAGCACATCCATACAGGTGGACTGATGGTGATAGTCACACACGGTGAAGGGCAGGGGAGGATAATCTCAAAATGGTATTTCTTTCCTTCTCACTGGGACAGTTTGCTGACTGTCTCGTGTTCGTCACCGGGAAGGGGGTGTGAAACTCTGACCCACCTGCTGCAGTCCGTGTCGGTCTGGGTGTCAGTAACAGTGATAAGGAACATTGTCAATGGACGTGTCACAGGCAGCGAGAAACACGGCCATTCCTGTGATTTACCACCATTAAACCAATGGCTGTTGTTCACTGATCTGATGAAGTCTCCAACATCCCTTCACAAGGAACCCCAGAACCCTCCTGTCCTTGGGGATTTACTGACCGATCCCCTGGGGATTTGTCACAATTCTTCACAATCTGATTTACTGCAGTTTTACCCAAATTCCTTTGCAATGAAACAACACAATGAAACTGTTTCACAGTTCAGAGTGAAAGATAAATCAAGTTACCTCAACTCCTGGCACTTGTGCAGCCCGGGTCCCAGCCACTGGATTCCTTCACAATGAATGTGGCATTTCTCCAGGTCGAGGTGTTTTATTGTATCACAGAGTCCGATGACATGAGACAGGACCGCGCAGTCAATCGGGGTCAGTGTCAGTCTACTAAATGAAAGTTCCTCTACATCTTCCAGTGCGGCCTGAGCGAGGCCACGATTCTGAGACTCAAACAGGTAGTGCAATGTGTTCAGGAGTCTCCTTTTACCAGCTTCACTCTCTGTGTTTCCACTCTGGCGTTTAACCTCCTCTTTCACCCAGTCAATCACCCGGCAGGTTGTTTGATGAGGAAATGGACCCAGCTCCTCCAGGCCGCGAACTGTCATTGGGGAGGAGAGACCAGCAACAAAACGGAGAAATACCTCAAATCGCCCATCTGTCGTGTTGTGGGCATCAGTGAGGAATTTCAGGATATCCCCGGGATGTGGATTCAGGAATTGTGCGACTGCAGCTACAAACTCTTGGATGGTGAGGTGTGGGAATGTGTACACCACGCTCCGGGCAGAATCCTCCCTCTCCAAAAGCTCTATCAGGAATCCGGACAGGAACTGGGAAGGCTGCAGATTGTAGTTGATCAAATCTCCATCTGTAAACACAATCTTCTTCTCAAACACTCCTCTGAAGGCCATCTGACCAACCCTGAGTAACACATCACGGGGGTTCTCAATCTCACGGCCGTGGTTTTTCAGGATGTTGTAAATATAGTAGGAGTACAGTTGGGTGATGGTCTTGGGAACTCGCTGCGGGTCCCTGACTCTTTGAGTGAAGAAGGGGCCCAGTGCCAGAGCGAGGATCCAGCAGTAGGAGGGGTTGTAGCTCATGGTGTACAGGATCTCGTTCTCCTCCACATGTTTGAAAACAGCTTCTGCCACCACCTGATCTTCAAAATACCTGATGAAATATTCCTTCCGTTCCTCACCAGAAAATCCAATGATTTCAGCCCAGACACTGATCTCAGCCTTTTCCAATAAATGTAATGCAGTGGGGCGGGTGGTCACCGGCACTGAACACCCTGGGAGCAGTTTGCCCTGGATTAAACTGTACACAATGTCAGAGACTTCACACCACCACTCGGAATCTGGGCACTGGTGCTTGTGTTCTGTGTCTCTCCAACTGTCTGCAAAATCGATTTTGTGTTTGAATTCATCCAAACCATCAAATATAAACAGCAATCCCTCTGGGTTCTTCCAGACCTCTCTCAGGATATTCCCAAAGTAAGGATACTGATCCAGAATCAGTTCCCTCAGGTTTATTCTGTTGTTAATGGAGTTTAAATCCCGGAATTTGAAACTGAAGACAAACTGGAACTGTTGGTATATTTTCCCCTTGGTCCAGTCATAAACAATCTTTTGTACCATTGTTGTTTTCCCGATCCCCGGGTCTCCAGCCATTGCTGCCGAACTCCCAGATGTGGAGAAACCTGGGGAAAACCTGCTCTGGAACAACTGATCAGTCCGGATTTTTTCCAGCTCTCCGCGGAGATGTTTCTCTCTCCACTCCTCGTGGTCTCTGCCTCTTGCCAGCAGCTCATGTTCCACCAGTCTCTGATCTCGAACAGTAGAAATGACCGTGAGCTCAGCGTATCGATCAACCAGCTGGAAAACCTTCACCTTCTTCCTCATCAGGATCGTGTTCACTCTCAGTGTTTCAGTTTGTGCCCGCAGAGTCTCCTTGTGTTTCTGTTGAACATCTTCCATGGGAACAGACAGTGGACAAACTGTTAGATGCCTCAACTCAGAACTCAGTATTTAAGCTCACAAGAGTTAGTGCAAAGCTATTGCATTAATGGATTCATCAATGGATGTTCGTACAGTAAAGTAAATTTAATTAACAGACTCCATCTAGACAGAGAGGCCTGGTCTAGATAAAAATTTGATTATCACATTTCCACATCAGTTGTGCTGTGAAGGTGAGTATTTCCCTGGTAGTTTACTGACCCTCAACTGTCCTGTACTGGACACATCCCACTGCTGTCACAGCTGTCATTTTTTCCTGTGGAAGAAACTTTTCATCCCCAGTGTTGATTTGGCGTATCGAGCTGGAGAAGAGGGTAGTGGGCATTCTGTCAAAAGGAACAGGTCGGGGAAGCACAGCTCCCCCTCCCCTCCCACTATCACTGATTCAAAATACAAAGAAGCAGCTTTGCTGATCAGCATGTGCACTGTGGGTGGCTGGTTGGGGTGTGTGTGATCGCAAACTGTGTTTGAATCCTGTCATGGGTGTGTGGGGTCTCACAGTGTGTCAGTACTCTACCAGGGGTGTGTGGATTCTCACACTATGTCAGAACCCTGTCAGGGGTGTGTGATGTCTGACAGTGTGTCAGTATCCTCGCAGTGGTGTTGGAGATCTCACACTCTGTCAGGACCCTTACAGAGGTGTGTGCAGACTCACAGTCTGTCAGGGATGTGTGGGGTCTCACACTGTCAGGACCCTGCTAATCGTGTGTGGGGTCTCACAGATGTCAGGACCCTGTCAGGGGTGCGTGGGGTCTCACAGTGTGACTAAACCCTGTCAGGGGTGTGTGGGGTCTCACAGTGTGTCAGGACCCTGTCAGGTGTGTGTGGGGTCTCACAGTGTGTCAGGACCCTGTCAGGTGTGTGTGGGGTCTCACAGTGTGTCAGGATCCTGTCAGGTGTGTGTGGGGTTTCCATTCAATGTATTTGGCTGTAATGGGGAGCGTAGGAAAACATCGATTGTGGACATATTTACTTTAGAGAAGGTGACAGTGGTAGAAGTGATATTCTTCAATAATCAGGGGGTGTATCTGTTTCCTATTCAGAAATGGGTGTGGGAATTTCACTGTCATGACTGTTCCCTCTGCAAACAGGATGAAGTACAATGAGGAACATCTTGTAGCGATTTACTAAACCTGTGTTCAGGGACACTGAGGGGTTTCATTGACTGGGTGTGGACTGGAACAATATTTACAGAGGTCCCAGAAACGTGAGTAGTTTGTAAACTTCCTGATTGGTCTATCTCTGGTACCAAATTTAAATTATCACCTTTGGGATTTCTTCTTGTAAATGAGAGACTGAGTCAGGGTTCTCACAGAGATTCCTTATATTTATGTTAAGAGCTTTGAATAATCAGATAAAACATGGGCTGATGCAACATTAATACGTTTTGTGATATTTGTCTTTCCTACACTCTCTCCTGTGTTAAATGTGCAGTTGTGTGATCCAACTCAGTCTGCGAGGATGGAGCCTTACAATCTCTTGAGCCCATGCACTGCCCCGGGCTCCATTTTCACAGACATGATGATCTTGTGGATGTAGTGAGCTTCCCATCCAGATGGTCACAATCTAACTAATTGCAATACTGTTTATAGATATTTTCAGTCCTTTGCACCTTCCTTGCCATGATCCCACAACCCTCGGTATCCCTGTTCTAATTCACATCTCACACTCCTCCACAGTGTCCATCACATAACAATGGCAGACAGGAATTTCAGATTCTGTGGACTGAGCTGAGGAATATGTCCCCCAGTCTCACCCTCTCTGACACTGTAGCAGTGTTTGCACTAAGGAGTGCGGATGTGAACACAGCGGGGTTCATCTGCTGCTCTGTGGTTGAACAGACCAGTTGGGATGTTACCTGCTTTTCTAAATAAAGTGATGCTATTATTACTATTCTGTGACTGGAACTTCAGTGGACGCCCAACTCTAAGAAAAGATAATCTGCAGGAACTGGGGTGTTTAAAAAATGGTTAAGCATGAGGCTGTTCAGGATGGGGCAGTGGTTGGCAAGAGAAGGTTTTGACTTTTTGGTGTGAAGAAATATGTTTTTTTTTCCATTCTCCAGATCGCCCCCTTCTCCACTCAGACTCCGGTGGGATCTGTAGTTGCAGGCCCCAGAGCGGTGTGAGCACTTTCCTCAAACTTGCCAGCTCTCTGCCTCTTCCCTCAAAATGTCCTTTGAAAACTCTCCCTCTAGCAAACACGTTTCCCTGTGTCTCACTGTGTTCTCTGTCACAGTGCCAGTATTTACCTGGCCACATCTTTGTGGCTCAACAGCTTTGCAACCCTACGGAAATTACAACCATTTGTGGAAACAGAGGTCAGGTTTCAACTTTATAAACTCTGCTTCAGCCTCATCTGGGTCATTGCGTACCGTTCCGATCGCCCCACTACCGGAGGCTTTAGAGAGGGAGCAGAAGAGGTTTACCAGGATGTTGCCTGGTTCAGAGGCCATGTGCTATCATGAGAGGCTGGATAAAATTAGATTTTCCCTGGATCATCGGAGGCTGAGAGGAGCTCTGACACAGGATGACAAGATTATGAGAGGCATAGATAGAGTGGACAGAGAAATTGATTTCCCGTGGTTGAAGTGTCTATTACCAGAGAGAATATATTGAAGGTGAGAGGGTGTAGAATGAAGGGGGATGTGAAGGATAGCTTTTTTTGTTTAAATCAGACAGTCGTGCCTGCCTGGAACGCACTGCCTGGTAAGGTGGTCGAGGCAAATTATTGGAAGCTTTTAAGGGACTTTTGGACAGTCACATGGATGTAAGGAAGATGGAGGCATGTGGACATGGTGAAGAAAGGATATATTAGACTTCAGGTCTGTTTGATTTATTTCTTAGCTGTTTATTATTTGCCTAATGGCCTATTCCTGTGTTATACTCTTCGATGTTCAATGCACTTTCACTTACCTTTCAGTGCACTGAGAAGCTTTAGTAAAAGTTGAGCAGGAATTGGTCGATGGGAAGGATCATAACCTGTTGGAATTTAAACAAATTGAGGAAATCTTTTTTTTTATTTTAAAGTGTGCTGTGTTGCGATCCAAATTTAAATTAATCTCTGATATTATCTCACCATACATCTGTATTTCCTTCAGTATCTTGTCCATCTTTCGGAAACCAATCCACATTTTCATAAAGGTTTCCAACATCACCCTCCGGGCGTGGGGGCCTTTCTCCATCACCAGGCTCAGGAGGAGTTTAGAACTGTCCGCCTGCTCTCCCTTATCAGCGAGATCAGAGATTTTCTGTGAAGAGTAGCAGTGAACATATTGGGGACTGACAGATTCACACAGAGAATGAGAAGTAAATGATGTGCTCTGTAACGGGATCACACTGAGCAGTCACCCGGACGGGTGCTGATCCTGTCTGGACATGGACTGTACATTCTGAGTGCAGAGCACACGGAGGGACATTCACCGTGAACCTGGTCCACCAGTCAATGAGATCCTGGCTGGTCTGTGACCGCTTCATTGACATGGCTCCAAGTCCATAAATAATTCCTCACCGGATTTGACGGTGTAAAACAGAATCAGAAAATAACGATCACAGATGAAGAAAGAAGTCAGGAAGGTTTTTATAACAGAGTGAGCAGTCTCGGAGAAGTTGCAGAAAAGATGATGTGATTCATCTCCTCAGTTCGCCAGTGTCCAACATACAGCGGATTACCGGCTGACACCTGATGCCTTTCCTTTGCCTTTTCCAGTGGAGGTTTATTCAGTGATTACACATTACAACATGGCAGTATTCTCCGATCCACACTGTTTGCAGTTACAGATTGTAACACAATCATCTCCACCCAGAACAGAACACACTCGAGCTCCTGTGGCACCCAGTAATAATGCCCCGGTTCCCAATGACATCCTGCTGTCACACTGCACGGTCTTTTCAAAATGAAAATTCCTACCATATTTCCATTTAAACTCCTTTATTGCAACCTCATGCAATTGTTACCGGCTCCCCTCGCTCTGAGCATTGAGCTACCACTGGAGTGTTTACACCTCTTTCAATCATTCATTCTGATTCACAGTTTAAAGAATTATATATATTTATTTCTGATTTGTTGTTAGGCTTTATTATCCGATGAGTGAGAGTTCCGACATCCATCAGTCCTGTGATGTGTAAAAATTCAAACCCATTCTCTCTCCCACACACCCGATGTTCCTCTCCGCTGAACTGATTCTCGGCCGTTAACGCCAGGCTCACTCCGTGCACCCCTCCTTCCATCGCCTGCTCCAGCCTGTCCCGGTAGAAGTCCGTCAACTGCAGCAGCTGGAAATCGTCCCAGCTTGCCAGGAGCTCGGTGATCACTGAGCCCGGACCTGTGAAGCACAATGGCGAAAATTAAGGAAATTAATGACCCCATATTTGGCAGTAACTTTCTCTCTGGAATCTATAGATCACCAAACACAGTCCGAAATATATATATAGCCGGGGGAGGAATGGGCTCGGGCCAGGAGGTGGGGGGGGGGTGTAGGAGGGTTTATAGTTCCATCTGTTGAAGGCTGTTCTTTTTTATCCCGAAGAATATACCTCTCTGTTTGGAAAGGACTCTGCTTATTGCTGAGAATACAGTAACCCATCAGCATCACTCTCCTGGTACTGCCCATCACCACCGCTTTGCTCTGGGTTACTGTCTGACTGCCTAGTCAACCCCTTCCTCAGCAAATCTCTGGGATTTCTCACAAAATGCTGGAGGTACTCAGCAGGACAGGCAGCATCTATGGAGGAGAATAAACAATCAACATTTCAGGCCAAGGTCCTTTATCAGACTGGAAATGAGGGGACAGAACTTATACATATTGTCACATTAGTTTCAATTCCTTGTGATCCTGATCAGAAACATCAAATGTTTATTCCTCTCCATGGATGCTGCCTGACCTGCTGAGTTCTGCCAATATTTTGCGTGTCTTTTTGTTGCCCAAAACTTACAGCATCTGCAGAATGTCTTGTCTTCTGGAGTAACTCGCTATTTTAATGTGCTTCACAATCTGCTCGAGGAGCAGGAGCAGACGGTAACTGTACTCCTTCCACGCGTGACTGTGTTTCCCCCAGAGATGTTAACTCTCTCTCTCATCTCCCTGGTCAGTTTTCACAAATATTTTGTGAATTGCCGATATTGCAGTAAACTCAGGCGCAGAATCTTCAGAGTGTTTATAAATTAAAATAATTCGTCAACATACCCGTGTCGTTTCCCGATGTTGATGTCACTGGAACTCCTCCACTGCTCGTACCTTGACCCATTTTGGGGACAGGTGTGATTTGTTTTTGCTGCTCTGTAACAAAAAAAAAATAACAGGAGGGTCAAACGTTAATTGGGGTTTAAAGAGAACACTGCTTTGTTTTTAAACTGAGGCAAACACTTCCAAACATTTTGGGCCTGTCCACTGAAGCCTTGACATGGCCTGATCCACTGGTGCCCATTCACCCACAGTCCCACAATGTCCATTTTCGATCTCTCCATGGATTGTACACTGCGCCGGGATTCTCTGGGGTATCTACTCACTATATTGCAGGCAAATCCCTTTTAGGAACCAATCTTGTGTCCTGGACCGGGAGTGATGTGTCAACAGAATGGCAAGGCAGGTTGAGCAGACAGCGCCCTCTGATTTGGTCCTCCTACCACTGGTGGCGCTATGATGAGTAATGGACAACTGTTACAGCAGCATGAGTTGAAACATTTCTGCTGAACAATGGGACATCTATTCCTCTCGTCACTGAATTATATATCCCCTGGCATTGGGAATAAATGGTTTGATCTATATAGAATCACTCTGACTTCCCGAACAATGCAATGTCACCATTAGCATCAAGACATTTTGTCCTGAACCATGACAATTTCTCCGGCAAGAATTTAAGACCATTATTATCACCTAAACTCAGTCAAGATTTATTTGAACATATCACCTGACTATTACCAGATAGTTACATGGCAGCTTGATAAGCACAATGTAGACCAGCCATACATCCGAAACAGCAAGCTGGAAAAAGAAGCTTTGACATAAATGAAACAAAATTAGGAATTATTCAACAAGACAGTCAGTATTGCAGGTGGAAGACCCTGGATCAGAACTGAGCCTGTGTGTAGGAGCCATGTATCTGTTCTCTTTCTGAATTGTATTCTGCGTGGTTTATTTATTCCATTCATGCACCTCCTCCCCATCTTACCCCATCCCTGATATATTTAGTTGTTTTTTCTCTCTCTGCCTGTTCTCCATCTCCCTCTGGTGCTCCCCTCCCCCTTTCTTTCTCCCTAGGCCTCCCGTCCCATGAGCCTTTCCCCTCTCCAGCTCTGTATCACTTTTGCCAATCACCTTTCCAGCTCTTAGCTTCATCCCACCCCCTCTGGTCTTTTCCTATCATTTCGCATTTTCACCTCCCCATCCTACTTTCAAATCTCTTACTATCTTTCCTTTCAGTTAGTCCTGATGAAGGGTCTCAGCCCGAAACGTCGACAGTGCTTCTCCCTATAGATGCTGCTTGGCCTGAGGTGTTCCACCAGCATTTTGTGTGTGTTGCTTAAATTTCCGGCACCTGCAGATTTCCACGTGGTTGTGGTTTATTTATGATGCTTTTTATGGTACAAGTCGCATCCCTCAGCATATCAGGCAGCGTCTATGGAGCAGAATAAACAATCAATGTTTCAAACCAAGGCCCTTCATTGGACTGGAAATGAGGGGACAGAAATTCTAGATATTGACGCATTAGTTTCAATTCCTTGTGATTATGATCCAAAACGTCAACTGTTTATTCCTCTCCATGACCTGCTGAGTTCGGCCAATATTTTGTGTGTCATTTTATTGCCCAAAACTTTCAGCATCTGCAGAATGTCTTGTCTACTGGAGTAACTCGCTATTTTAATGTGCATCACAATCTGTTCGAGGAGCAGGAGCAGACGGTAACTGTACTCCTTTCACGTTTGACTGTATTTCCCCAGAGATGTTAACTCTCTCTCTCATCTCTCTGCTCAATTTTCAGAAATATTTTGTGAATTGCCCTACATTGCATTAAACCCAGACGCAGAATCAGCAGAGTATTTATAAATTAAAATAATTCGCCAACATACCCGTATTTTTTCCCGATGGTGACGTCACTGGAACTCCTCCACTGCCGGCACCTTGACTCCTTTTGAGGACACGTGTGATCAGTTTATGCTGCTCTGTAACGAAATAAATAACAGGAGGGTCAAACATTAATTGGCAACATTAGTTGGCAAAAAATCATTAAAATAAATAAAACAAAATACTGGAATTATTCAACAAGATAGTCAGTATGTTAATATTTCAGCTGGGAATCACTGTATCAGAGCTGAGCGTGTGTGTGGGAGCCATGTATCTGTTTTTTATCAGCATTGTATTCTGCGTAGCTTAATTATGATGTTTTTATGGTTATTGGTCGCATCAGTGGTGGTGTGGTAAACACAAAGGGAATCAGTTACATATTTGTGCTTTGTTCCGTGCAGTACACAGCTGGGGACTGACGGATGTCATATATTTTGTTATTATCCTCTCAAACACGCTGAACTTATACTTGGTACAGTTCAGTTTCATCGCTTCAAGATTGTATGTTTGCTGATTGCTAATAACTGATCGAATACATATCACTGACATTTGTAACAATCATCACGGGAGCTGAGGGGACGCCATGCAAAAATAACAAATCCGTGAGGTCACCAGCAATGGCAACTTGATTTAGTTAGAATTCACCACTACATTCTGAACAGATGTTTCTCAATCAGCCGATCATTTAAAATATTCCGATGTACCACATTAATACTTTGCTTCATTATTCACAAGTGAAAAAGACTTTGGAAGTTGTGGCGATGACTTACAGCGGACTGAAACACTTGAGTGCATAGACTTTAAGAAAGAGGAGCTTTTGAAAGTCATTAAGTTTGATAAGTCGTCGGGACTGGATGAGATATACCCCAGGCTATTGTGGGAAGCGAGTGAGGAGATTGCTGAGTCTCTGGCAATGATCTTTGCATCATCAATAGGGACGGGAGAAGTACCAAAGGATTGGAAGTTTGCAAACATTGTTCCTTTGTTCAAGAAAGGGAGTAGAGATAACCCGGGAAATTATAGACCAGTGAGTCTTACTTCAGCTGTGGGCAAGTTTTGGAGAAGATCCTGACAGGTAAGGTTTATGAACATTCAGAGAGACATAATCTGATTAGGGATAGTCAGCATGGCTTTGCCGAGGGCAGGTCATGCCTTATGAACCTGATTGAAATCTTTGAGGATGTAAGAAAACACATTGATGAAAATAGAGCAGTGGAAGTACTGTATATGGATTTCAGTAAGAGGTTTGCTAAGGTTCCTCAGGGAAAGCTCATTCAGAAAATAATGAGGTATGGGATCCAAGGAGACATTGCTTCGTGAATCCAGAACTGGCATGCCAACCGAAGGCAAAGGGCAGTTGTAGATGGTTCGTATCATGCATGGATGATGGTGACTAATAGTGTTCCGTTGGGATCTGTTCTGGGACCCCTTCTCTTCGTGATTTTTACAAAAGACGTGGATGAGGAAGTTGAAGGATCGGTTAGTAAGTTTGCTGATGACACAAAAGTTGGGAGTGTTGTGGATCGTCTGCTGGGTTGTCAGACGGTACAGTGCAACATCGATAGGATGCAGAACTGGGCAGAGAAGCGGCAGATGGAGTTCAATACTGATAAGCGTGAAGTGGTTCATTTCCGTAGGTCAAATTTGAAGACAATATAATATTATTGGTAAGACTCTTGGCAATGTGGAGGATCAGTGAGATCTTGGGGTCCGTGTCGATAGAACACTCAAAGCTGCTGCCCACGTTGACAGTGTTGATAAGAAAGCATACGGTGTGTTGACATTTATCACCCATGGGATTGAGTTCAAGAGCGAGAGGTAATGTTACAGATATATAAGACCTTGATTAGACCGCACTTGGGAGTACAGTGTTCATTTCTGGTCACCTCACTACAGGAAACAATATGGTTGCTATAGAGAGAGTGCAGAGGAGATTTACAAGGATGTTATCTGGATTGGGGAGCTTGCCTGATGAGAATAGTTTGACTGAACTTGGTCTTTTCTCCTTGGAGCGATTAAAGATGAGAGGTGACATGACAGAGGTGTATAAGATGAGAGGCTTTGCTTGTGTCGATAGCCAGAGGCTTTTCCCAGGGTTGAATTGCCTAACAAGAGGGAGCATAGTATTATGGCGCTTGGAAGTAGTTACAAGGGAGACGTTAGGGGTAGGTTTTCCACACAGTGGTGGGTGGGTGGAATGCACTGGCAGCGACGGTGGTAGAGGTGGATACAATGCGGTCTTTTAAGATCGGTAAATGGAGCTTATAAAAATCAAGGGCTATGCAGCAAGGAAATCTAGCCAATTTCTAGAGTAGGTTACATGGTCGGCACAACATTGTGGGCTGAAAGGACTGTAATGTGCTGTAGAGTTCTGTGTTCTTTACATTTGACCTACCGAGATGGAAAGATGATCATCACTAATCAAATCTCACTGATCATCACTAATCAAATCAGGTCCTGTTGAATTTGTTGCCAAGTGAGCAAGTACTGGAAGATACAGGTACAGAGACACTCTGGCGTGTAGCAGCATCACAGCAAGTACATTCAGATAACACACGGAACAGCAATTATACAATTTTGTGTCACTAACAATATGCCTGAGTTTTCCCGCCTCTACTCGCCACCACCCTGGGCTCAGTCATTTCCAAAGACGAGCCCCTCATGTCCCCTCCCCACTGTCAATGGGCTCCTTCCCGCATCCTGCTCCTTGATTCCCCCCCTGGGACAAACATCCTCGCAGACTCCGTCCTATCCAAACCCTCACACCATATTTATCAGCTCAGTTAATTCCCTCTCCCTCCTCTTTCTGCCAGGATCCTTCCTTCCCTAGGGAACCGGTATGAACCGACGGGCCAAGTGGTCTCCTCCTAACTCTCAGCGATACATCAGACACCGGCTGCAGAAGCTACTTCAGAAACACCCCCAACTTACCTTGGAGGGAAATGCAAATAATTCAAAAAGAAGGACATTTACTTTGAGATTTGTTCTGCTTTGATGTGGAGCTTGTAGCGGGAGCGTGAGAGGGATCCAGCGGGGGTAACGTCCTCAGCATGTCTGCCTCCGTTATTGGGTATAACCAGTGATTGACATCGTTTCTCACCAACGGGAAGAGATTAACGCCTCTGTTGACTATGGGATGGGGTGGGTGGGTCAGGTAATTGCTACTTCAGCTGTTAAAGTTCAACCGTCCCAGCGCCAGTGTGATGTAAGGAACTGCACACGTAACGTCATATCCTGGTGTGGGGAACCCACACGTGACATCAGGCATGTGAGGCTGCAGAATGATATCAGACATAATGTGGCGATTATGACATCGGGCATGTGGGGCCAAAGAGTGAAGTCAGATCCCGGTGTGGTGAACCCACACATGTCAGCAGGCATGTGGGATGGGCAGTGTGACGTTAGTTGCTGGTGTGGGGTACCCACATGTGATAGCAGGCATGTGGGGACGCAAAGTGGTCACGTGTGGGTGATAACGTATTTCAAAAGCTGTTTACTGGACGTTTTTAATGATTTCACAGGGACAATGAAGGAAACTTAACAAGTTTCATCACTGAATCCAGCAATGTATCAGGTAAAGACCCCGGCTACATGCCCGGCTTTGCCGTGTTGTTGATGGAGTGGCCAGCGTGGCCTTTGTCTTGAGTTGGGTCACAAAACCACAAATGTTTCTGGGGAGGACTTTCAGGTTGACTTGTTTTGGGGTGGTGCAGTCAGTGCAGTATCCTGCTGTTTACTAATTTCATAACGAATGGTTTTATTGATGTAAACCGGAATTGCCAGTAGTGTAAACACAGATTCATATCAGTTAACAGAAGACTTCACATCACTGCAGTCTATGATTCCTGGTAAACTAAACACCCTGACAATGTGGACCACAGATACTCCTTCCGCAAAGTCAGTGTATCATTCAAACAGTTGATCGCTGATGAGAGGAATTATATTTGTTGGTTAGTGAAGTACACCCAGATATAGTTGGATGGTGTTGATGTGAAGTTCAGGGATGACAGCCGAACTCTTTTCCCTCCATCTGACCTCTGGAGGTGCCACGGGGACCTCCTGCAAATCGCAGCAAAGCGTCGACTCGAGCTGATGTCGGTAGTTTTCCTGTTCTGGCAGCAGTGAGGAAGGGGCTGATCCCAGGTTTGCATAAATTGAGCGTCGGCTGCAGTGGAAGTGGCAGGGACCAAGCGGGTGGCTGGAGAGTCCAGGCTGTCTGGTCTTGCAGCTCTGGTTTTAGTTTTATACCCAAGCTGAGACTATGGGATCAATTAGTTGTGGTTCCCCAAGCTGGGAGGGAGGATGTGGGTGATGTGGATCAGTCTACGTGTGCGGGTGTGGGGTAAACGGTGGAAAAGCTTTGGGGCCATTAGCGGGATGGAGGCAGCTTGGGGATGTGGGTTACCAGATGCAGCGTGACCCAGAAGGATAGGTACCAGGATAAATTAAATCGTAAACAAGGGAGGAGATGGTCCATTGAATCAGACTGGATACGTGACCTTTCAGGATGTAACAATTCTCTTTTCATATTAATTACTGACTAGTCTTCCTGAACATTGTGTTTGTGACTGAGCCCCAGTGTCTGGGTGCAGCTGAATCGTAGGAAGCAGAGGGTGATTGTGAGAGGTTGTCTATTGGACTCGAGGCCAGTGCCTAAGTGATGTTCCCCAGGGTTACACCTATTGTCACTTGTCACTTATATCAATCATTTGGTTGGGAATATATAGGGTATAGGTAGTAAGTTTGAACATGGAAGATTGAAATCTACAGCACATTACAGGTCCTTCGGCCCACAAGTTTCTGCCGACCATGTAACCTACTCTAAACATTGTCTAGAATAACACTATTTTTCTGAGCTCCAGGTACACATCTAACAGACCCTACTGCATCCGCCCATTACGCCGTCGCCAGCAATGGACTCCACACGCAACACTCTCCGTGTGAAAAATTCCCCTGACATCCCGTCTCTACGGACGTCCAAGTACCTTAAAAATATGCCCTCGTGTCATTCATTTCAGCCCTAGGAAAAAGCCTCTGGTTATCCACACGACCAATGCCTCTCATCATTTTATACACATCTATCAGGTTACCTTTTATCCTCCGTCACTCCAACGAAAAAGTGCCAAGCATGTTTGCAGCAAGTAAGTTCAAAGAATTACTTTTTTTGAAAGATCTTATGTATAAACTCTCCCCTTTGTCTCCATCTCCCCACTCAGAAGTGAGTAAAAGCTACTTCACAAGATGCAAGACCTTGAAATGAGCAAACACTGAGGGAATGTTAGTGACTTTAAAGAGCTTTGATACCAGGAGCACATTAGCAGATCTGGAGTGATAGAAACTGGATTTGACAAAGGCATAATTGGTACTTCTGAGCACAGTCAGTCTCAGTCCAATTACTTCCTACCTTCCTTTGTACAGGTATGTAATGTCTAAAGGACCAGTGTTTGAGTGAATGAGACTCACCAATCTTTCTCCTGACTGAATCAATAGAAACTCTATGTCAGATGGGTTCTCTCCAGTCGGTGCTCTCAATCCTCGGGCTGGTTCACTTGTTGTTGTTCCCTCGTCTACAGTTCTGGTTCGCTTCCAGTTGTGAGCTTTTCTTCCAATGAATCTCTCACCGCAGGTCTAACTTTAACCAGAGAGATAATGAAGCACATTAACAATGCAAAAGAGAACAAAACATTACTGTTCAATGTTCTGTTACGTACCCCGTAACTGGTCTGTCTCATTTGTGGAAGCAGGGCTAGCACAAGCTTTCTGCACAACCACACCACCTACCACAGGACTGGTGGCTATATCTGAGGATTCAGGGTTAGAACTTACCTCTACCTGGATTCCCACCCCATCCTGGGACTCCCCCGCATCTACATTACCTGGCCTCTTGGGGAAACATTCCCTTCTCCTCTTCAAGCCGGAGGATCACACAGGTGCAGGATTCACCGATGCGGCGGCTCCCTCCGCTTCCAACAACCCGTCCGACTGTGCACTTCCCCGAGCCTCCCGCACCACTTCTGTGCAAATGGGCGTGAGCTCTGCGGTCTCGACGGCCGACTTTTTAATGTGTTTGGATTTCTTCCTCGCCTTCCTTACCCGCACAGGCTCCACCCCGTCCCTCACCTGAACCTCCCTGCATGTAACCTCAAGATCCCCCACCTGAACAACAGGGGCAGGAACAGGAACTGAAACAGACGTAGGAGTAGGGGTAGGGGTAAGGGCAGGGGTAGGCGCAGGAATAGGATGAGAGGCAGAGGTAGCTGGGGCGCTGGTGCCCGAAGTGGACTCCCTGGGTTTTCGAGTGCTAGGACAGTCCCTCCGAACGAGTCCCACTTCCCTACACGCATGGCATCGTGGGCGCTCAGTGTTCCAAAAGACCTGATAGTCTACCCTCTCGTGCCGGACTGTAAACTCGCCCTCAACATCGTCCTCCCTTTCCAGCTGCATGAATATCTGACGCCGGAAAGAGATTACGTAGTGGAGGATGCGGCTCTTAAACTTGTGCTAGATGGCAGTTATCTCTGACCCTACTTATCCCAAGCGTGCTAGTGCGGGAAGAAGTTCTTCGTTGGAATGAAAGGCTTAACGTGACCGAGGACGATTCGTTGCGTGGGAGCTGTCACCAGCTCCATCTGTAAAAAGATGTTTTACACCGTGTACCTCCTGCTAAGAGCCAAAAGCACCAGCACCTTTCTCCAGATAAAACTCTGCCTTCCCGAATTCTTTCGCAGTGTCTAGAATACCATCTCGCCCCAACAAGTCCTCCATGGCCTCCGCGCACTTTTCCAGAGTAATTCCAGGACGCGAAATACAATGCACCCGCTATTTACTTTCACGTACCGAAACAGGTCGTTGTCCGAGGCTGGAGAGGCAGCCGCCTTTGCATAACTCCCCGAATGCCTGCGACTCCCTGTAGACCGGTCCGGCTCGTTGCTTCTGTGTCCGAATCGAGAATTATACGGCGGTGCCGGTTATAAAGTCCAGGGGCGAGGAGAGCAACTGGACTTAAAAGTTTGTACTCGATAGTTCCTTGCTGGCTCGGCACCAGAAATTCTAACGCCAGAAAAGGCTCCGTCGGTCCTCCCAGGCCATGAGAAGTCGAGCCGTCTCAAAAGATGGTCCGGCTCCTACACCAAACGCGAATCACGACAAAGGAGGTGGGACGTTGTCGCTATGTCAGTTGAGGATTAAAGTCATTTGTTTCTCTCTTTTTGGAGCGGGACGGCTTCCCGGCGAGCTTCCAGCAACCGCAGCTGGGAGCTATGCTTTTAGCAGCCGCCAAAAAAAACAGTCCAAACTGGCAGGAAAACTCCAAACGACGCCTCCACACTGAAACAGCCACTCAGTCACATGTTCAAGAGACATTTCGAACCACCTGCAAAGTAACTTCACAAACTTTAAGCTGCAGGTTTTCTCGTTTTCTCCCAGCACAATGACAACAGCTTAACTCTGTGTCTCTACCCGGGAGTGTGTGGAGGGAGCTTCACCTTGTGTCAGATCCAGGGAGTGTGTGTATCATCCCGCGAGTAGTTGATGGAACGGTGTGGAGGGAGCAGCATAGTGTGTCTGACACCAAGATTGTGCGCTGGGACGCTGATAGTGTGTGATGGGTTGGAGCGAAGGGAGCTTCAGTCTGTGTTTCACCTGGAGAATGTGTGTTTGTACCGTGCAAAGGGAGCTTCGCCCTGTGTTTTATCCGGAGAGTTTGTGATAAAATGGTGTGGACGGAGCTTCACCTGCCGTCTGATCCTGGGATTTGGTGATGGTATAGTGTGCTGGTAGCTTCACACCATGTCTGACTTGGAGTGTGTGTGATCGTATGGTGTTGAGGGAGCTTCACTCTGTGTCTCATCTGGTGTTCACACGGACACTCTCAGTCCGGGTCTGGGTTCCTGCAGAGATCTCAGTTCCTTCCCCCCGGTCTCACTGAACCAATTGTGCCCCAGCCTGAAACAGATCAGCGAATAAAGATTAAATAAACAGATTACACAACAGTGTCAGTAACAGGGGACTGGGGTTAATGTTTCAACAACACTCACAGACAAATATCACCAGAAAACCCGCGGATCCGCTGATATTTTATCACATTGAACATTACCACAAACACTCACTCGATCCGCTCCAGACTCGGGAGGGTCAATATGAGGCGGCGGAGAGCGGGGACAGATCGGTCTGTCAGCGAGTTTGATCTCAGGTTCAGCTCCGTCAGTGATGGGTTTGTACTGAGAGCGGAGACGAGATCCTCGGCACCAGAATTTGTGAGGCAGACATGGTCCAGCCTGGAGATGAGAGAGAGTGAGGGTGAAGGACACAGAGAGACAGGAGACGGTACAAATCCCCAGTGTTTATCAGTAACACATTTACTGATCACATTAATGTTCGTTGTCAGACACCCAGTGATTGTAAACACAATCTCCCACAGTCTGGTACTTACCACAGTTTCTGTATTTTACACTCCGGGTTGCTCAGAGCCGCAGACACCAGTTTCACTCCTGAATCTCCCAGGTTATTTTCACTCAGGTCCAGCTCCGTCAATGATGGGTTTGTACTGAGAGCGGAGACAAGATCCTCGGCACCAGAATCTGTGAGACCGACATTGCCCAGCCTGGAGATGGAAAGGAGTGAGTGTGAAGGAGACAGAGAGACAGGAGATGGTATAAACCAGCAGGGTTGATCCGTAACACAATTACTGATCACATCAATGTTCAATGTATTACGTACCCTGTAACGGGTTAAAAAAGGACCTGAAGAAATGGACATACCTGGAGTCTGAATCTTCAGTTATAAACTCTATTTTGTTAGTAACTACGTGAATAAAGTAATACAAAACAAGATGGTAAACAGATTAGCAGAGTTTATGCACATATATAAGTGAGTAAATAAAGTTCCCAAGCTTCCCAGCTCAGGTGATTGGGTGCTGCAGCCTTACGTTGGTATAGTAAGTAATAAATCCCCTTCAACACACTTTGTAACATGACAGCCCACTCATCTATCGGCCATTTCCGTCTCTGGGCCACCTTTTCTAAATGTAGGAAATACCGGTCGACCTCAGCTTCATCAAGTGGTGGTACTAACTTAATTTCTTTGTTGATGTTAAACGGTACCACCAGCTCCTTACCCCTACCTGACGCTTGATCGTGTCGCTCCCACATCCCCCTCTCGAACTGTCTCTGTTTTTCTGCCTCTTCAGCCTCGAGCTGTTTTAATTTCAACTCACACTTATACTTCAGTTTTGCTAACTGAAGGTGAACCTCAGTCTCAGTAAGTACTTTACCTTCAGCAAACATTTCCAACACCTCCTCTTCAAATTCCCCCTCGGCTAGATAATGCTGTGCTATTAACAGCTGTATCTGAGCCTTCTTCATGCGAGTGGTGACCTTAACCTCTAACTTAGAAGCAATTTCCTACAGTACATCCCTCATAGCATCATCCGACGCCACCAGACTCCATTTCTGCTGATAATCCTCTCACACAAATCGAAAGGGAATTTCCCCAATCAAATCAGCTAGTCAATCAAGCCCCCAACAAATTTTAGAATGGCTCCCACCAATTTGTTCATATACGGAAGCAGGCCCCAATTTTGCCACGTACCCCAGAACCAGCAGAAATGGACAAACCTGGAGTCTGAGTCTACCGTTATAAACTCTATTTTATTAGTAACTACGTAAATAAAGTAATATAAGACAAGATAAAGTAAACAGATTAGCAGAGTAAATGCATTTATAAGTGACTAAATGAAGATCCCAAGCTTCCCAGCTCAGGTGGGTAGATGATACAGTCTTATGTTGGTATAGTAAGTAACTAGTCCAGTTCTGCAATTTGATTTGAGTAGAGTTGAAGAGAGAGAAGGTCTTGTTTTGTCTTCTCAGTGCCGATGCCGATCCTCCACGTCGTTCTTCTGCTCCCAAAACTTACAGTCACCCACTTGTTACCACAAAAAGAGGACCGTTTTCCACGGTAGCGTTGTCAACACGGGCGAGGGTTAAACACACCGATAGTGTTCCACCGGTCACTCGTTTGTCCACACTGTGAGCAAAAACCCAACCTTGTCGTGGGCACTCAGAGCTCATCAGTGTCTTCATTGTCTCTGGCGTGTCGACTGTCTCTTAAAAAGCCAACTGACCTTGCATATATCACAAATGCAGAATACGAGCTGTTCATCATATAACTCCGCTTTACAGTTTCCAAGACACCTCGCTGTCTTTCGCTCTCTCCGTTGCTCACTCCCTGCTGAAATAACACACAATCTGTTCGCTCCCTCTCTCTCTTTGTAAAGGAACAGTCCTCTTCAGATCTCGACTCAAGTGTCAGACACACAGTGATTGTAAACACAATCTCCCATAGTCTTTTACTTACCGCAGTCTCTGTATTTTACACCCCGGGTTCCTCAGAGCCGCAGACACCAGTTTCACTCCTGCATCTCCCAGTTCATTCCATCCAAGTCTAAACACAAACAGACAAATTGATGAACAAAATGATTCAAACCGTGGGCGTGAGGGAATTTCTCTCACTTGGATATTTTAGGAAACATTAAACCCTTCAGTAAATCACTGATCGGAGTTCCCATCACTGTCAATGTCCCTCACTGACCAGCTCCAGGGTATTCACCGAATGTCAGTAATTCAGTCTGTCGGTGTGACCCTGTAATCTCCACATTCCCCGATGGTTAGAAAAGTGTTCCTGATGTGAGAAGGTGAGAGGGGCAGGGATGAAGGATGGGAGAAAGTTCCAAAGTGAGGAAGATTTGTGAATGGAAAAATGTTAGTGGAAGATAGTGGAAGGCACTCAGCCGAGCTGAAGGGATAGAAAGACTGAACCTGCAGGGGGAAGGGAAATGGGGAAGGTAGATCTCACAGGAGGAAGGTGAATGGGGAAGAGATCAAACAGGGGGAAGGTCGATGGGGAGGAAAAGCTAGAGGAGGAAGGGGGATGGGGAAGAGAGATCACACAAGATGAAGGGGGATGGGGAAGAGAGATCCCACAGCAGGAAGGGGGATGGGGAAGAGAGATCCCACAGGAGGAAGGGAGATGGGGAAGAGGGATCCCACAGGAGGAAGGGAGATGGGGAAGAGAGATCCCACAGGAGGAAGGGGCATGGGGATGAGAGATCCCACAGGAGGAAGGGGGATGGGGATGAGAGATCCCACAGGAGGAAGGGGGATGGGGTAGAGATCTCACTGGAGGAAGGGGGATGGGGATGAGAGATCCCACAGGAGGAAGGGGGATGGGGATGAGAGATCCCACAGGAGGAAGGGGGATGGGGATGAGAGATCTCACTGGAGGAAGGTCGATGGGGATGATAGATCCGACAGGACGATAGGGGATCGGGATGACAGGTCCCACAGGAGGATGCTGATGTGAAAAGATAATCCCACTATATGAGGGGATGCAAAAATAGATTGCTCATTAGGGTGTCCCTTAATTATGGCCCAACACTGGGACAGGAGATGCGTCCATTGGTTCTGGATATCTGGACGTGAGGAAGGGTGATGGGGAAGAAAGGTCCCACAGGAAGAAGGGGAATGAGGATGGGAAGTCCTACAGCAGTATACCGATGGGAAAAGATAATCCAATAAGATGAGATGATCCAGAAATAGATTGTAAGGGAGGGGTGGGTCTGAACTGAGGCCCACAGTTGGGAGAGGAGATGCACCCATGGGGTCTGGGTATCTGGTAGTGAGCACAGTCACACAGGTGGACTGATGGTGATAGTCACACACGGGGAAGGGCAGGGAAGGACAATCTCACAATGGTATTTCTTTCCTTCTCACTGGGACAGTCTGCTGACGGTCTCTTGTCCCTCACCGGGAAGGGGGTGTGAATCTCTGACCCACCTGCTGCAGTCAGTGTCGGTCTGGGTGTCAGTAACAGTGAGAAGGAACATTGTCAGTGGACGTGTTACAAGCAGCGAGAAACACGGCCATTCCTGTGATTCACTACCATTAAACCAATGGCTGTTGTTCACTGATTTGATGAAGCCTCCAATATCCCTTCACAAGGAATCACAGAACCCTCCCGTCCTTGGGGAATTACTGACCGATACCCTGGTCATTTGGCTCAATTCTTCACAATCTGATTTACTACAGTTTTACCCAAAATCCCTTTAAATTGAAACAACACAATGGAACAGTTTCACAATTCAGAGTGAGAGATAAATCAGGTTACCTCAACTCCTGGCACTTGTGCAGCCCGGGTCCCAGCCGCTGGATTCCTTCACACTGAACGTGGCAGTTCCCCAGGTCGAGGTATTTTATTGTATCACAGTGTCCGATGGCATGAGACAGGACCGCGCAGTCAATCGGTGTCAGTGTCATTCCACTGAAAGGAAGTGTTTCCACAGATTCCAGTGCGGCCTGAGCCAGTCCATGATTCTGTGACTCAAACAGGTAGTGCATTGTGTTCAGGAGGCTCCTTTTACCAGCTTCACTCTCTGTGTTTCCAGTCTGGCGTTTAACCTCTTCCTTCACCCAGTCAATCACCCGGCAGGTTGTTTCATGAGGAAATGGACCCAAAAACTCCTCCAGGCCCCGAGCTGTCATTGGGTTGGAGAGACCAGCAACAAAACGGAGAAATACCTCAAATCGTCCATCTGTCGTGTTGTGGGCTCCAGTGAGGAATTTCAGGATATTCCCGGAATGCGGATTCAGGAATTGTGCAACTGCAGCTACAAACTCTTGTATAGTGAGGTGTGGGAATGTGTACACCACGCTCCGGGCAGAATCATCTCTGTCCAAAAGCTCCATCAGGAACCCGGACAGGAACTGGGAAGGCCGTAGATTGTAGTTGATCAAATCTCCATCTGTAAACACAATCTTCTCCTCGGACACTCCTTTGAAGGCCATCTGACCAACACTGAGTAACACATCACGAGGGTTCACAATCTCTCGGCCGTGGTTTTTCAGGATGTTGTAAATATAGTAGGAGTACAGTTGGGTGATGGTCTTGGGAACTCGCTGTGGTTCCCTGACTCTTTGTGTGAAGAAGGGGCCTAGTGCCAGTGCGAGGATCCAGCAGTAGCAGGGGTTGTAGCTCATGGTGTACAGGATCTCGTTCTCCTCCACGTGTTTGAAAACAGCTGCTGCCACCGTCTGATCTTCAAAATACCTGATGAAATATTCCTTCCGTTCCTCACCAACAAATCCCAGGATTTCAGCCCAGACACTGATCTCAGCCTTTTCCAATAAATGTAATGCAGTGGGCCGGGTGGTCACCAGCACTGAACACCCTGGGAGCAGCTTGCCCTGGATTAAACTGTACACAATGTCAGACACTTCACACCACCACTCGGGATCTGGGCACTGGTGCTTGGGTTCTGTATCTCTCCGGCTGTCTGCAAAATCGATTCTGTGCTTGAATTCATCCAAACCATCAAATATAAACAGCAATCCCTCTGGGTTCTTCCAGACCTCTCCCAGGATATTCCCAAAGTAAGGATATTGACCCAGAATCAGTTCCCTCAGATTTGTTCGTCCGTTAATGGAGTTTAAATCCCGGAATTTGAAACTGAAGACAAACTGGAACTGTTGGTATATTTTCCCCGTGGCCCAGTCATAAACAATATTTTGTACCATTATTGTTTTCCCGATCCCCGGGGCTCCAGCCACTACTGCCGAACTCCCTGATTTGGATTTAACTCGGCCAAAGCTGCTCTGGAATAACTGATCAGTCCGGATTTTTTCCAGCTCTCGACGGAGATATTTCACTCTCAATTCTTCATGGTCTCTGCCTCTTGCCAGCAGCTCCCGTTCCACCAGTCTCCGATCTCGAACAGTAGAAATTACCGTGAGCTCAGCGTATCGATCAACCAGCTGGAAAACTTTCACCTTCTCCCTCATCAGGATTGTGTTCACTCTCAGTGTTTCAGTTTGTGCCCGCAGAGTCCCCTTGTGTTTCTGTTGAACATCTTCCATGGAAACAGACAGTGGACAAACTGTTAGATATCACAACTCAGAACTCAGTATTTAAGTACACAAGAGTTAGCTCAAAGTTGTTGCATTGATTGGATTCATCAATAGATGTTTGTACAGTAAAGTAAATTCGATTAACAGACCCCAATCTGGACAAAGAGGTGGGGTCTAGATAATCACCAAATCATCACATTTCCATAATAATTCTGCTGTGAAGATGAGTATTTCCCTGGTAGTTTACTGACCCCCGATTGTTCCGTACTGGTCAAACTCCCGCTACTGCCACAGCTATCGTTGTTCTTGTGGAAGAAATTTGAAAATCTAGTGGTGATGTGGCTATGGAGATAGATAAAAGTATAGTGGTCAATTTGTCAAAGAATGTGGTCGGGATATCACTGCTCCCCCTCCCCTCTCACCAACACAAATTCAAAATAGAAAGAAGTAACTTTGTTGATCAAAACGTGCACTGTGAGGTGGGTGACGGTTGGGGGTGAAAATGTGTCTTGTTCAGGAGATTGAGATATTCAGCATTTTGACATAAAACACAGACAATTTCCTACATTCCATCATCACAGAGGCTGCTTAGCTCACTATGCTCCGTCAGAAAATGGTTTGAAATAGCAGATCTGCAGTGTCCTGTCTGTTAAAGAGTATGTGTTGAAAATACGCAACAGTTTCAATATTTAAGATACACAAGTGTAAAGGAGAAGGAAATAATTGTTATTCTGGATCTGATGTAGCACAAAAACGCGATGAAAAACAACATAAATATAAATACATGCGATACAGGACTCAATCTGATCTCAGGTGGCCTTGACAGAAAATTTAAGAATCGTGCTGGATGTGGGGTAGGGTTTGTTAGTTGTGGAGGTGTGGCTTAGTCGTTGGAGGTGTTGATCAGTCTTACTGCTTGAGGAAAATAACTGATTTTGTGTCTGGTGGTCCTGCTGTGGATGCTACGTAGCTTCCTCCCTCATGGGAGAGGGGCAAACAGCCCATAGGCAGGATAGGTGGGATCTTTCCTGAAGCTCCTGTCCCTTTCCCGGAGCCTTTCTTTATATACGTCCCTGATGGAAGGTAGGCTGGGGGTGCCAGTGATGCGTTGGGCAGTTTTAACTACCCGTTGTAGAGCCTTCCAGTCCGCCACAGTTACGCAGCGTGTTGGCCTGTCCTCTGCAGCACAGCTGTAGAAGGACGGGAGTGTAGATGTGAGTACAGGTCAGACAACGTCTGTGGAAAGGGGAGACAGGGGAGATGCTACTCGTCTATGACTTTAAATACAAGTTTAAAAACCATGTCGATTACAGGTCGGGTGATGAAGAGAGCAGAGACCGAGGAATTTCGGTAGCAGGTGGTTCCGGATCTCAGCTGTCGTAGGACCTGCATAGAACACAGAACAGCACAAGAATAGGCCCTTCGGCCCACAACGTTGGTGCCAGCATGATGCCACATTAAACTCATCCCCCTGCCTCTGGAGGTAACTATTTCCCCCATTCCCTGAATCTCTCCCTGGAAGCATGTTGCAGGCAACCCACTCTGTGTAAAAGAAAATTCACTCTACATTTTCCCCCATCTCACCCGATAACCTATATTATCTGATATATCTTCACCGGAAACGCTATGACTATCTGCACCTCTCGATCTTATTACCCAATATATCAACATTTTGCACTTCATATAAAATAATCCAAGTTTGTCTATCCACTCCTTCAAACAATGCCCTGTAATCTGCAATGAGAGTTGCATTTCTCTTCAGCAGCCACTGAAGCCTTCGCACCTTTCCTGTAATGGGAGACAGAATTGCACCAATAATCCAAGTGCAGTCAAACCGAAGTTTTATACAGCTATGACATTAAGATTCACATTCAGAATGCCATGGACATGGACATCAAGATCCGTCTAGACATGAAAGTTGTCAGGGTCAGGAACGTTACTCTATACCTTACCCCATACATTTGATCTCCTGAATTGCAACAACTCGCACTTCTCTGGATTAAACTCCATCTGATATTTGATATCTGATATTTCTCCTTCCGTATCTGCAACTGATCGATATGCCGATGGATTTTTCTTGACACGCCTCTTCACTCTCCACAGCTCAGTGTCTCACTTCAGCATCATTAACCTCATCTCTCCTTTCCAGTCTAAATTTACAAAATTTCCCGTCAAGATCCACAGGTACAGGGCCTGCCATCGTTGAATTTAATCCCCTTTGGAACATGTCGGACCTAAATTCTGATCAGCTGATATTTAATCGACCCCACATGCCAGATAGGGATTTGTCCAACAACAGCTGCTCTCAATCTAACCCTTTGCCATTTAATATGTCTTCTTCCAAGTTATCTTTCCCACACCCAATACTGCACACCCCACTCTTGGTAGTGTGGAAGATTAGTGGAATCTTGGAGTCCGGGGTCCATAGGACACTCAAAGCTGCTACGCAGGTTGATTCTGTGATTAAGAAAGCATAAGATGTATTGGCCTTTATCAATCGTGGGATTGAGTTTAAGAGCCGAGAGGTAATGTTGCAGCTATATAGGACCTAAGTCAGACTACACTTGGAGTACTGTGCTCAGTTATGGTCGCCAGACTACAGGAAGGCGTAAAAACCATAGAAAGGTTGCAGAGGAGATTTACAAGGATGTTGGCTGGTTTGGGGAGCATGCCTTATGAAAATAGGTTGAGTGAACTCGGCCTTTTCTCCTTGAAGCGATGGAGAATGAGAGGTGACCTGAGAGATGTGTAGAAGATAATGAGAGGTCAGGTCTCTCGTCTGAGTTCTACTGGTACCACGTTACTACTTGTGGGATGATCGGTTTGTCGGCGACTGAACCGGCTCCCCGACCCTGCAGGACGAAAAACAAGAGCTGCTAAAGGGCGGGTGAACCCTCTTGTAGGGTCAACGGCCATCTAGTAAACACGTTCCGTGAAGCACAGAAATGGCATCCCTTGCATCGATGCTTGGTCTGGCCATTCACTGCAACAGAACTTCCCGCAGCCGTCCTGGACACAACCTGGCTGCTGGATCCGGGAGGGGATGTCGAGAGGGTGGGTCTGGACCTGTGCAACTCCCTACTCACATAAAATCCACTCAAGCACACACCGTTCCTTTCTGAGCAGTTGGGTATCGTCAACACACTCAAGTCCTGTAGCGACAGACAAGTGGTGAAGCGGTAGGCTTGACTAGCTAAGAGCCTTAGTCACAAGTCTGCATTCAGGCGGCAGGGGAACAGTGGTCCACATGGAATACAGAGCGGAGATCCGGTGAGGCAGCACCCTCTGAGTCTGAGCAGCCCTGCTATGGAGGCACTGCGCACCCTACAATTAGGGAAGGGCCTAGAAAAGGTGACTCAAACAAAGCCCGCTCACACCAACTTGGCCAGTCTGCCGCGGCTGGCGGGTCATCCAGCTGGAGCGGTAAGAATCTGATAATTGCCTCATGGAACATACATGCTAACTCTTCAGGCTCTTCAGGAGATCCGACTCGCTAGAGAAGGCGCATTTTGTGAAGAGAAAGGAGGGTACACATTCTTCTCGTCTGGCAAGCCCGAAAAAGAACGATGAGAATCCGGTGTGTGCTTGGCTATCAAGAACTGCCCCGCAGCAAAGCTACCAACCCTGCCTGTTGCTGTAAATGACCGAATCCAGAGATTGCGTACTCCTCTGCAAGGAAAGCACCACTTTCCCATAGTCAACGTTTACCCCCAACTCTGACTAATCCCAGTGAAGTCAAGGAGGCATTCTACAGTGAGCTGAAAACCACAATTAGCAGCGTTAAGCTGCTGTTGCTGGGAGACTTTACTGCTCGGGGTGGCAAGGAAACCACTGTGTGGCCTGGTATGTTGAACACCAAGGGGTTGGTAACAGTAACGGTAACGGTCTACTGCTCCTCTTGATGTGCACAGAATTCAAACTGTGCATTACTAGCACACTGTTCAGATTGTCAGACAAGCTCAAATGCATCCACGATCTAAAAGCTGCCTTGTGCAGGAAGGCACAGAGTCGACTGTACTTCCTTAGAAGGTTGGCGTCATTCAATGTCTGTAGTGAGATGCTGAAGATGTTCTATAGGTCAGTTGTGGAGAGCGCCCTCTTCTTTGTGGTGGCGTGTTGGGGAGGAAGCATTAAGAAGAGGGACGCCTCACGTCTTAATAAGCTGGTAAGGAAGGCGGGCTCTGTCGTGGTAAAGTACTGGAGGGTTTAACATCGGTAGCTGAGCGAAGGGCGCTGAGTAGGCTACGGTCAATTATGGAAAACCCTGAACATCCTCTACATAGCACCATCCAGAGACAGAGAAGCAGTTTCAGCGACAGGTTACTATCGATGCAATGCTCCTCAGACAGGATGAAGAGGTCAATACTCCCCAATGCCATTAGGCTTTACAATTCTACCGCCAGGACTTAAGAACTTTTTAAAAGCTATTATTAATGCTTTTTGAGATAGTGATTTAGATGCATATCATATTTTTTTTACTGAGTTAAGTATTGTATGTAATTAGTTTTGCTACAACAAGTGTATGGGACATTGGAAAAAAAGTTGAATTTCCCCATGGGATGAATAAAGTATCTATCTATCTATCTATCTCATTAACTATGTCATCACCCGACATCGAGACATCTCTGGTGTTCGTAGCAACAGAGTTAAGCGTGGAGCTAACTGCTCAAATGATCATCAGATACTGTGATCGGATCTACGTCTACCGATCAAAACTCCACACAGACTGGAGGTTGCTGCCGAACCAAACACAAAGCTGAACACCACCAAATTTAAACAGCGTGAGTGTGCTGATGCACTGAAATCCTCTCTGGAAACTGTTTAAGCAGATTAGTTGAGAATTCACCGGGCGATATTATTGAGCCTTCAAAGAAACGGTCTACAGCGCTGCCTAGCACACCTTGGGGAAAGTCAACCGCAAGCATCAGGACTGGTTTGATGAGAGCAACCAATCTGTACAAGACCTTCTTAGAGCTAAGGCAGCTGCACACCAGGCTCTTCTTCGACACCCAAACTCAAGTTCTAATAAACGTGCCTTTTTGAGTGAAAAATCAACTTTGCAGAGGCAGCTCAGAGCTGTGAAATACCAGTAGTGGGCGAACAAGGACAAGGAGTTACAAGCCTTCGCTGACTGTAATGACTCAAGAAGCTTCTGTCAAGCAATCAAGGTTGTGTATGGTCTAACAAATCAGGGCACTGCACAACTCCTGAGCAAGGACAGTACATCCTTCTTCACTGAGAAAGAACAGACGAGCTGCTGAACAGACCAGGAACCATCACCGATGAAGCACTGGGCAGAGTACACTCTCGACCCATACTGTTCGAGCTAGATGCTCCCCCTACTCTTCACGAGGCTATCAAAGCCATCAAACAGCTAAAACCCAACAAAGCACCAGGTTCTGACGGTATCGCAGCCGAGATGTACCAGTATGGTGGTAACACGCTGACATCATGCCTGCACCAGTTGTTCACAAAGCTGTGGGGAGCTGCAGAATTACCACAAGACTTAAAAGACGCATCAGTCGTGACGATCTACAAGAACAAAGTAGACAAGAGTGACTGCAACAATTACCGTGGCATCCCTCTTCTGTCAGTTGCGGGAAAATTCCACGCGAAGATCATCCTTAGACACTTGGCGTCCAACGTCAGTGACAACATCCTTCCAGAAAGCCAGTGTGGTTTTCAAACAGGCCGCAGTACAGTGGACATGAACTTCTCATTGAGGCAGCTCCAAGAGAAATGTGTTGAGCAGCAGAGAAGTCTCTATGTCACATTTGTTGATCTAACCAAAGCGTTTGACACTGTTGGTAGAGATGGCCTGTGGAAGCTCGTACGAAAATGCGCCCCCCCCCCCCGGACACCAAACATCATCCGTCAGTTCCACGGAGGCATGGAAGGCCACATCAACATATGTGGTGAGTTGTCAGACCCATTTCCCATCAGCAACGGCGTAAAACAGGGTTGTGGTTTGGCTCCTACTCTGTTTGGACTATTCTTCGCTGCTGTTCTTCAGGATGCCACATCAGACCTGAAGTCAGGGATCTTCGTACTAACGGTGGCGGGGTCCTCAACCTCGCAAGACTGATAGCAAAATAAAAGTCAAGGACATTGTGGTGCATGCGCTAGAGTTTGCTGCTAACTCTGCACTGGTTGCCCACTCTCTCGAAGACTTACAGGAGATCACCTGTTGCTTTGCCAGTGCAGTCAAATGCTTCGGACTGACAATCAGCCTGAAAGAGACGAAGTTTTGTAACAACCGGCTCCTGGCTCAAGCTACGAAGAACCAACTGTCCTCATTGACGACACTCGTCTCAATGCTGTCAACAAGTTTAACTACCTGGGCAGCATAATAACATCCTCAGCTTCTCTGGATGTAGAGATTGAGTCAAGAACCAGAAAAGCCTGCTTTGCCTTTGGTCAGCTGAAAGATCGAGTTTGGTCACAGAACATCAGGTTGGCCACTAAGTGCAAGGTATACAGGGCCGTTGTCACATCAGCTATACGGATAAGAGACTTGGTGCCCCTATCAGAGTCACTTATGCCAGCTTGGCCAAATGGAGCAGCGTCAGCTACATTCTCTGATGAAGATCACCTTGCGAGACAAGATCTCCAATACCGTGGTTCTCTCTCGAGCCGGAATACCAGCAGTTTCAACCTTGGTGATGTCAGCCCAACTGCGCTGGGCAGGACATGTTGTCAGAATGCCTGATGGAAGGCTGCCCAAGGACATTTTGTACGGCCAACCGTCCAGTGGTACGCAAAAACGAGGAGTCCAGCGACTACGGCAGAAGGATGTTCTGCACAGGAGCCTCGAGAAAGCTGACATTGTCCCATCAACGTGGGAGGATTTGGCTCGACATCGCTCACAGTGGAGGGACGCCATCAGAAAAGGTGTGGACGCTGCTGAGAACAAGCTCATAGAGGCAACAGAGGAAAGATATAGGAAGTGCCACAACAGGGCTTCTGCCCCAGCTGCCCCTTCAGGCCTCACCTGCCAAGTATGTGGCAAGCAGTGCCTGTCAAGGGTCAGCCTGTACAGCCACTCCAGGACGCACATATCAAACCACACTAACTGACTGAAAGGAACCATCATCATCCTATGGGCTGGATAGCCAGAGAGAGAGAGAGAGAGAGAGAGAAGACAATGAGAGGCATTGATCATGTGGATTGTCAGAGCCTTTTCGCCAGGATTGAAATGACTAGTACGAGAGGGTACAGTTTTAAGGTGCTTGGAAGTAGGTAAAGAGGAGATGTCAGGGGTAAGTTTTTTTTTACGCAGAGTGGTGAGTGCGTGGAATTGGCGGCAGGCGGCGGTGGTGGAAGCAGAAACGATAGGGTCTTTTAAGAGACTCCTAGATAGCTACATTGAGCTTAGAAAAATAGAGGACAAGGGTAAAGCATAGGCAGGGACACGTTCGGCACAGCTGTGTGGGCCGAAGGGCCTGTATTGTGCTGTAGGTTTTCTATGTTTCTATTTTAGCAACATAAACATTATCTCCCCCTTTCAAATGAAGTTTACAACATCTCTCGTCAAGTTCCACATCGATGACTTTAATCCCCTGTGGAACGCGCCAGTCCCAAATTCGAATCAGCTGATATTTAATGGACCCCACATGCCAGTTGGGGATTTGCTCAATAACAGTTGCTACCAATCTATCCCTTTGACATTTAATTTGTCTTCTCCCAATTTAGCTTTCTGATACCCCATACCGCATAATCTTAGGCATCTCCTTATTGAGAAGAGGAGTTCCCAAAGGCTCAACCACCGAAACTCGAGCATCTTGTAGGCTTACATCCAAATACCAGCGGCAGTATGTCCTCTCCTGTAGTTCACACATTACACACATTTTTCCAACAACACATCCCGCCATCGGAGATTCCTAAAATACACTTGCAGAAAGAAAACACGGGACAGAGTATGTTAGGTCATCAGCAACACAGGGCAAGTTAAAATTACCCACTACAACAAACTTTCTGCTTTGGTACCTTTCCAGAATTTGCTGACATATCAGTTCCTGTATCTGCTGATGACTACTGGAGATGTTTAATAAAAGCCGATAAGTGATTGCATCTGTCTTATTGTTCAGGTCGCCCCATATCGCCTGAATGTTTGCACTCCCCACTATGTCCTCTCTGAGTGTAATTGGAATTCCCCAAATTAGTTAATAAATCTCTCCAACTGTATTAACTCCACTGTCAAATCAGAAATATCACAACTCCGGAATATCGAGATGACAGCTCTGTCTCTGTCAATCAAGTCTTCATAAAGTCCACAACATCACACTTCAATATGCTGATCCCCTCTCAAGGCCCAACTATGTGACCCACAACACTCTCTCCACTGTCGGGGATGTGCGGGATCTCAGTGTGTCAAGTCATTGTCAGGGGTGTGTGAGGTCTCAGAGTGTGTTAGGATGCTGCAAGGAGTGAGCAGAGTTTCGCAGTGTGTCCGGAGCCTGACAGTGGTCTGTGGGCTCTCACAGTGTGTCAGGACCCGGCCAGGGGTGTGTGAGGTCTCACAGTCTGTCAGCACCCTGTCAGGGATGTGTGGGATCTCACAGTGTGTCAAGACCCTGTCAGGGTTGTGTGGAGTCTCACAGAGTGTCGAGACCCTGTCAGGAGATGTGTAGCATCTCAAAGTGTGCAGGATCCTGCCAGCAGAGGCTGGGACTTCACAGTGTGTCAGAACCTGAAAATGGAATACAGGGAGTTAGGAAGGAATGAAGGAAGCTGAGAGGCAGGACCACAAGGGTAGTAATCTCCAGATAGCTGCCTGTGCCACTCGACAGTCGGGGCTGGAATACAATGAAGTGGCAGATAAATGTGTGGCTGAGGAATTGGAGCCGGGAGCGGGGATTCATAATCGGGACCACTTCGCGTGCAGGTGGGACCTGTGCAAAAGGATGGGTTGCACTCGAATCGAAGGGGTACTAACATTCTTGCAAGCAGATTTATTCGAGCTGTCGGGAGTGTTTTAACTATGGCAGGGGAATGGGAACCAGTATGATACAGCTGGGGATGAGCCAGCAGGTTTACAAGTAAATGATTGGTGAAAATTCAACATAAGGTATGACAAGCCGATGACTGAGAACAAATACAGACAGAGCAAAGAGTTAAATTGACCCATAGAGGCAAAATTCAAAAGAGCGAAAAATGAAGGACCAAAAGTTCGGATTTAAACGTGGGTAGCATTCAGAATAAGGTGGACGAACTCATTGCGCAATCAGAGATTGGTCGGTATGAGATTGCGGGCATCACTGAGTCGTGGCTGAAAGAAAACTATAGTTGAGAGCATAACATGAAATGATATATGTATCAAAAAGAAAGACAGGAAGGCAAAGGTGATGGTGTGGCTCTGTCGGTAAGAGATGGGATTATATCTTTAGAAAGAAGTGACAAAGGGTCAGAAAATGTTCAATTTGTGTGGATGAAGGAATTGCAATGGTTAAAAAAAACTTTTTGCGAATCATATATACTCCTTCAAAGAGTAGCAATGTGGGGTTGATTTTGAAAAGGGAGCTGAAAAAGGCATTTATTATGGTAATAGCACAATTGTAATGCGGACTTCAATATGCAAGGACTTTGGGAAACTCAGGCTGGTGCCAGATTGCAAGGGAGGAAATTTGTTGAATGCATATGAGATGGCGTTTTAGATCAGCTTGTGCTTGTGCTATCTAGATTGGATCTTGTGTAATAACCCAGATAGTTGCCATGGAGCTTAACATAAAGGACACCTTAGGAGGCAGTGATCGTAATATGATTGAATCCATCCTACAATTTGAGAAGAAGAAACATAACACATATGTTTCTGTATAGCAATGGAATAAAGTGAACGACCGCGGCATGGAAGAGCAGATTGCACCGGAGGCTAAGAGGAGGAGACTGGCGACAGAACAAAAATGGCTGGAGTTTCTGAGAATACTTCACACGGCACAGGATAAATATGTCACAGAGAGGAATATGTTCTCAAATAACAGGGTGAGGATTCCGTTGCTGACAAAGGAAGTTTAGGACTGCATAAAAGCCAAAGGAAGAAGGCAAAAGAACGAAAATTACAGGTCAGTTAGCATGCTCTCAGTGGTTGTAAAAGTACTGGAGTCTATTATTAATGATCAGGTTTCGAGGTACATGGAGACTAATTATAAAATAAGTCAATGCCAGCGTGGTTTCTGGCAAGAGAAATCTTGTCTGCAAGTCTGTTAGAGTTAATGGAGGAAGTAACGAGCAGGGAGAACAAAAGAGGGGCAGAGGATGTCATTTACTTGAATTTTCAGAAGGCGTTTGATAAGGTGTCATTAGGCAGATAGGAAGTGTAAGAAAAGAAGGCTGATTAACAAGATAAAACTGGAAGAATGGGCAAAAGGTGTCAGATGGAATACATTACTGGGACATCATTTTTGGTAAAGCAAAAAGAACAAAAGTGCGGACTATTATCAAAATTGGGAGAACGTTCAAACATCAGAGGTGCAGAGGGCCTTAGGAGTTCACATGCAAGACTCCCAGAGGGTTAGTTAACAAGTTGAGACTGTGATAAAGAAGGCAAATGCAGAGACCGTGTTTCATGATCCTGCCTGGTGTTTGCGGGGTCTTCCATCGTGCCGGGACCCGGTCAGGGGTGTCTGAGGTCTCACAGTGTGGCAGGACCCTGGCAGGGGTGTGTGGGATCTCACATTGTGTCAGGACCCTGTCAGGGGTGTGTGGGATCACACAGTGTGTCAGGACCCTGTCAGGGGTGTGTGGGTTCTCACTGTATGTCAGGACCCTGTCAGGGGTGTGTGGGTTCTCACATTGTGTCAGGACCCTGTCAGGGGTGTGTGGGATCTCACAGTGTGTCCGGACCCTGTCAGGGGTGTGTGGGGTCTCACAGTGTGTCAGGACCCTGTCAGGGGTGTGTGGGGTCTCACAGTATGTCAGGACCCTGACAGGGGTGTGTGGGGTCTCACAGTGTGTCAGGACACTGTCAGTGGTGTGTGGGGTCTCACAGTGTGTCAGGACCCTGACAGGGGTGTGTGGGGTCTCACAGTGTGTCCGGTCCCTGTCAGGGGTGTGTGGGGTTTCACTGTGTGTCAGGACCCTGTCAGGGGTGTGTGGGTTCTCAAATTGTGTCAGGACCCTGTCAGGGGTGTGTGGGATCTCACAGTGTGTCCGGACCCTGTCAGGGGTGTATGGGGTCTCTCAGTGTGTCAGGACTCTGTCAGGAGTGTGTGGTGTCTCACAGTGTGTCAGGACCCTGTCGGGGGTGTGTGGGGTCTCAGTGTGTCAGAACCCTGCAAAAGGTGTGTGGGTTCTCGCAGTGTGTTAGGAGTCTGTCGGGGCGTGTTGGGGTCTCACTGTGTGTCAGGACCATGTTGAGAGTGTGTGAGCTCTCCATTCAATGTATTCGGGTGAAATGGGGCGCGTAGGAAAACACTAATTGTTTAAATAGTTACTTTAGAGAATGTGACAGTGGTAAAAATGATAGTCTTCAATAATCAGGGAGAACATCTGTATTGTATTCGGAAATGGGTGTGGTAATTTCCCTGCCGTGACTGTTACCTGGGCAAATAGCACGAAGAACAGTGAAGTAGAAGTTTGCAGGAAATTTGTAGAGACTTATTGTAGAATTGCAGAAATTGTATAGGCATTAACGATGGACTAATCGAGAACGAGAGAGAGAGTGCGAGAGAGCGAGAGAGAGAGAGAGCTTCGCACTGGTCGGGGAGAATAGTTTTTTAAAAGAGCGCATTAGAATAGCGGGTATGACCGCGAGGCCAGTTTCCTGTTCTGGGAGCCAGATGTGGGATGTCCGGGTGACTTCCAGCCTTCCTGATGGCCACATCTGCGCCAGGTGCATTGAGCTGCAGCTCCTTAGAGACCGAGCGAGGGAACTGGAACTGGAGCTCGATGACATTCAGCTTGTTAGAGGGAGTGAGGACGTGATAGACAGTAGCTACAAGCAGGTAGTCACCCCAGGGCCACAGGAGACAGATAAGTGGGTGACCGTCAGGAGAGGAAGGAAGGGCGTCAGGTAGTGGAGAACATCCCTGTGGATGTCCCCCTTAACAATAACTACTGAATCTTATCTGGGGGAAGCAACAGCGGCCATGCCTCTGGCACTGAGTCCAACCCTGTGTCTCAGAAGGGTAGAGAACAGAAGAGGAGGGCAATGGTAAGAGGGAAATCTACAGTTAGAGGGACAGAGAGGAGATTCTGTGGTCGCAGGACACAAAACAGGATGGTAGTTTTCCTCCCAGGTGCCAGGGTTCCTGTGTTTCTGAGCGTGTCCACAATATTCTGAAATAGGAGGGTGAACAGCTGGAGGTGTATATATTGGTACCAATGACATAGGTAGAAAAAACTGCAGAGGTCCTGAAAGCAGAATAGAGTGGGTTAGGAAGGAAGCTAAGAAGCAGGACCTCAAAGTTAGTAATCTCGAGACTGCTGTCTGTGCAAACGCGACAGTGAGTATAGAAATAGAATAAGGTTGAGGATAAATGCATGGTTGAAGGATTGGAGCAGGGGATAGGGATTCATATCTTTGGATCATTGGGACCTCTTCTGGAGCAGGAGTGACCTGTACAAAAAAGACGAGTTCCACTTGAATACGAGGAGGACTAATATCCCGGCGGGGAGGTGTGCTACTTCTGTTGGGGACGGTTTAAAGTAGATTTACAGGGCGGAGGGAACCGAAGTGAAGCGGCAAAGGATGGGGTAGTTGGAGTACAAGTTGAGGCAGTTTGTAGGGAGTTTGTGAGGAAGTATAGACAGACGTTAGGGCAAAGATGCATTCAGCATAGAATAATCCATGGAAATATGACGTTATGGCCATTACAGAGACTTGAATGTCTCAGAAGCAGGAATGCTGAATGTGCCAGGCTTTAGATATTTCAAAAAGAACAGAGAGGGAGGCAAAAGCGGTGGGGGTATGGAATTGCGAATTAGGGATAGTGTCACGGCTGCAGAAAAGGACGACGTCCTGGAGGGATGGTCAACCTTGTCAGAGTGGATGGAAGTCAGAAACAGGAAAGGGCAACAACTCTACTATCCCAATTGTAACTTGGGATATCGTGGAACACACAGGGAGGCAGATTCTGGAACGGTGCAATAATGATATGACGGTTGTGATGGGAGATTTTAACTTTCCTAATAGTGATTCACATCTCTTTAACGCAAGGGGTTTAGATGGGGTGGCGTTCCTTCGGTGTGTTCAGGAAGGTTTCCTGATACAATATGTAGATAGGCCTACAAGAGGAGAGTATGTAGTTGATTTGGTGTTGCAAAATGAACCCGGTCAGGAGTCAGATCTCTCGGTGGAAGGGCCTTTTAGAGGTAGTGAGCACGGCTCTATCTCCTTCACCAGAGCGCTGGAGAGGGATAGAAGGAGACAATTTGGGAAAACATTTAATTGGCGCAGAGGGAAATATGATGCTATCAGGTAGGAACTTGACAGCATAAATTGGGAGCAAATGTTCTCAGGGAAATGCTCGGCAGAAATGTGACACATCTTCAGGGGACATTTGCATGGAATTCTGTATAGGTATGTTCCATTGAAGCAGGGAAAAGATGGTAGATTTAAAGAACCATGATGTACAAAGTATATAGAAAATCTATTTAGGGAGAAAAGAAAAGCTTACGAAAAGTTCAATAAACTAGGCACCGGTAGAGCTCTAGAAAATTACATGTTGCTAGGAAGCAGCTTAAGAATGCAATTTTGAGAGCCAGAAGGGCCCACGAGCAGGCCTTGGTGAGCAGGATTAAGGGAAACCCAAAGGCATTCTACAAGCATGTGAAGGGCAAGAGGATCATCCGTGTAAGAATAGGACTAATCAAGTACGATAGTGAAAACGCGTGCATGGAGTCGAAAGAGGTAGCGGAAATACAGTGCTTCAGTATTCACCAGGGAGAATTACCTTGGCAACTGTGGGGATGACTTACAGTAGACTGAAATGCTTGAGCATATAGATATCAAGGAAAAGGATATGCTGGAGCTTTGAAAATCATTCAGTTAGATAAGTCACCGGGACCGGAAGAGATATACCCCCAGGTTGATGTGGAAAGTGAGGGAGGATATTGCTGAGCCTCTGGTAATGATGTTTGCATCATCAATATAGACTACAGAAGTACCGGAGAATTGGATGGTTGCAAATGTTGTTCACTTGTTCAAGAAAGAGTGTAGAGATTACCAAGGAAATTATAGACCTGTGAGTCTGATATCAGTGGTGGGCCAGTTGTTGGAGAAGATTCCGAGAGGCAGGATCTACGAGCATTTTGAGAGACATAATCGAATTAAGGATATCCTGTATGGCTTTGTCAAGGGCATGTCGTGATTTACGAACCTGCTCGAATTACTTGAGGATGTAACAAAACATATTAATGAAGGTAGAACAATGGATGAAGTGTACATGGATTTCAGTAAAGCATTTGATAAGGTCCCCATGCAAGGGTTCGCGATTCAGGAAGTAATGAGGCATAGGATCCAAGGAGACCTTGCTTTGTGGATCCAGAATTGGCTTGCCCACTGAAGGCAAAGGGTGGTCGTAGGTATTTCGTATTCTGCATGGAGGTTGGTGACCAGTGGTGCTCCACAGAAAACCGTTCTTGCCCCCATCCCTGTGATTATATAATGACCTGGCTGAAGAAGTAGAAGGATGGGTGATTTTGTGGATAGTCTGGTGGGTTGTCAGAAGTCACAGCGGGGCATTGATAGGATGCAGAACTGGGCTGAGAAGTGACAGGTGGACTTCAACCCAGATAAGCGTGAAGTGATTCATATTGGTAGGGCCAATTTGAAGACAGAATATAATATAAATGTCAAGACTCATGGCAATGTGGAGGATCTGAGAGATCTTGGGGTCCCTGTCAATAGGATACTCAAAGCTGCTGCGCAGGTTGACAGTGTTGTTAAGAAGGCGTATGGTGTGCTGGCATTCGTTAATCGTGGGATTGAGTTCAAGGGCCATGCGGCAATGGAACAGCTATATAAGAGGTTGGTCAGACACCACGGAGTACTGTGTTCAGTTTTGGTCACCTCTCTACAGGAAGGATGTGGATACACTAGAGAGTGCAGAGGAGATTGACAAAGATGTTGCCTGGAATGGAAGGCGGACCTTATGAGAGTAGGTTGCGTGTACTTGGCTTTTTCTCCTTGGAGCGATGGAGGATGAGAGGTGACCTGTTGGAGTTGTATAAGATGATAAGGGTCATTGATCGTGTGGATAGCCAGAGACTTTTTCCCCAGGCTGAAATGGCTAATATGAAGGGCATATTTTTAAGTTGCTTGGAAATAGGTATCGAGAGGATGCCAGGGGTAAGTTTTTTTTACGAAGATAGTGTTGGGTGTGTGGAATGCATTGCCAGTGGCGGTGAGGGAAGAGGATACAATGGGGTCTTTTAAGAACCTCATGGATAGGCACAAGAAGCTTAGAAAAATAGAGGTCTGGGGAAATTCTCGGCAATTTCTAGAGTAGGTTACACAGTCACCACAACACTATGGGCCAAATTTCTATGTTCTGTGTTCTATATACCATATCCATGGTGCAGAGAAACTGAAGGCTTTATTGTCAGAATGTGGACTAGAAAAACACTAACAGAGGTGACAGAGGCGGGAGCAGATTGTAAACTGCCCGAATCATCGATCTCTACAGTCATACGTATATTAACATCTTTGGAATTTGAACTTGGCAATGAAGGAGACTGACCCAGTGTTCTGATCGAGATTCCTTACGTTTCTGTTCAAGTGCTTCAAATATTCAAAGTAAACACGGGCTACTGCAAGATTAGTAACTTTTGCAATATCTGTCTCTCCTTTGCCCTCTCCTCGTAAATGTGGCTTTGAGTGATTCATCTCAGTCTGCGATTATGAAGCCTTAAAATCACTTGCGCCCATGGACTGCCCCTGGCTCCATTTTCACACGCACAATGCGCTTACGGATGTAGTGAGCTTCTGATTCAGCCGATCACAATGTAACTAATTGCAATATTGTTTATAGATATTTTCAGTCCTTTGCACCTTCCTTGCCGCGGTCCTACAACTATCAGTTTCCCTGTCCTGATTCCCATCTCTCACCGTTCCGCAGTGTCCATCACACAACACCGCCACACATCAATTTCAGCTTCTGTGGGCTGAGCTGAATATTTTGTCCCCCATCTGAGACACTAACACTGTCACCTGATGGACTCCCCAGGATTATTGAGTTGGAACTTACACTGGATAACTGCAGCAGTGTTTGCACTGAGGGAGTGCAGATGTGAACAGAGTCAGTTCCATATGCTGCTTTGGGGTTGAGCAGACCAGTTTGGGATGATAACTGTTTTACTCATTAAATGGATGTTGTCATTGTTTTCTTTGTGAAGAGAACTTCAATGGACTCCCAATTCTAAAAATGACTTGAAGGGTCTGAGGGAATTTTTTTTTAAAAAAAAGTAATTTAGGATGAGAGCTGTTCCGGTGTTCGGGTGGCTGTAGGGGAATGGTTTCACCTTTCGCAATAAAAAAAGAAGGAAAATCTGATTTTCACTCTTCCAGTTCGTCCTCTTCTCCACTCTGAAACCGGTGGAGGGACCTGTCGTTCCAGGAACCTGAGAGGTATGTTCCCTTTCAGCAAACACCCCAACTTTCAGTGCTGCACTTAATAATGTCACAAGATCATAAGATCTCAATGTAGGAGCAGAAGTAGGCCATTCGGTCCATCGGGTTTACTCTGCCATTCAATCATAGGCTGATTCAGTCATCGCCACTCCCCTGCCTTCACCCCATACCCTTTGATGCCCTAGCTAAGTAAGAACCTATCTATCTCTGCCTTAAATACACCCAATGACGTGCCCTCCACAGCCGCTCGTGGCAACAAATTCCACAGATTTACCACCCTCTGACTGAAGTAATTTCTCCGCATCTCAGTTCTAAAAGGACGTCTTCCAATCCTGAAGCTGTGCCCTCTTGTCCTAGAATTCCCTACCATAGAACATAGAATATTACAGCACAGTAAAGGCCCTCAGCCCACAATGTTTTGCCGACACTTAAACCCTGCCGCCCGTATAATTCCCCACCTTAACTTCCTCCATATACCTGTTTAACAGTCTCTTAAACTTTACTAGTGTATCTGCCTCCACCATTGACTCAGGCAGTGCATTCCACGCACAAACCACTCTCTGAATGAAAAATCTTCCTCTAATATCCCGCTTGATCTTCTCACGCCTTATCTTGTTTTGAGAACTGGTGCCCTGGGGATGAGGCGCTGTCTGTCCACTCTATCTATTCCTCTTAATATCTTTTATACCTCCATCATGTTTCCTCTCATCCTCCTTCTCTCCGAAGAGTAAAGCCCTAGCTCCCTTACTTTCTGATCATAATACATACTCCCTAAACCAGGCAGCATCCTGGCAACTCTCCTCTGCACCCTTTCCAATGCTTCCAAATCCTTCCTATAGTGAGGCGACCAGAACTGGACACAATACTCCAAGTGTGGCCTACGCAGAGTTTTATAGAGCTGCATCATTACCTCGCGATTCTTAAACCCTATCTCTCGACGTATGAATGCTAACACCCAATAAGCTTTCTTAACTACCCTATTTACGTCTGAGGCAACTTTCAGGGATCTGTGGACATGATCCTGATCCTCTGCTCCTCCACACTACCAAGTATCCTGGCATTTACTTTGTAATCTGCATTGGAGTTTCTCCTTCCAAAGTGTACCATCTCACACTTCTCCGGGTTGAACTCCATCTGCCACTTCTCAGCCCACTTCTGCATCCTATCAATGTCTCTCTGCAATCTTCGACAATCCTCTACAGTATCCATGACACCACCAACCTGTGCGTCGTCTGCAAACTTGCCAACCCACCCTTCTAACCCCACATCCAGGTCGTTAATAAAAATCACGAAAAGTAGAGGTCCCAGAACAGATCTTTCTGGGGCACCACTAGCAAAAAACCTCCAATTCGAATGTACTCCCTCCACCACAACTCTCTGCTTTCTGCAGGCAAGTTAATTCTGAATCCACCTGTCCAAATTTCGCTGGATCCCATGCCTTCTAATTTTCTGAATAAGCCTACCATGTGGTACCTTGTCAAATGCCTTACTAAGATCCATGTATATCGCATCCACTGCACTACCATCATCTATGTGCCTGGTCACCTCCTCAAAGAACTCTATCAGGCTTGTTAGACACGATCTGCACTTCAGAAAGCCATGCTGACTGTCCTTGATCAAACCATGATTCTCCAAATGCCCGTAGATCCTATCGCTAAGAATCTTTTCCAACAGCTTTCCCACCACAGACGTAAAGCTCACTGGTCTATAATTATCCAGACTATCCCTACTACCTTTTTTGAACACGGGGTCAACATTCGCCTCCCTCCAATCCTCCAGTACCAATGCAGTGGACAATGAGGACCCAAAAATCCTAGCCAGATCTCCTCAGCCCCATCTTAAGCTCCTTTCTTGCTACCCTATATTCCTCAATAGACCCATCTCATCCTTGCTTTCTAAACCTCATGTATGCTGCCTTCATCCACCTGACTAGATTTTCCACCTCACTTGTCTGCCATGGTTCCGTCAGCCTTCTATTCTTCATCTTCCTTACCGGAACAAATTTATCCCTGACATCCTGCAAGAGATCCCCAAACACCGACCACATGCCCATAGTACATTTCCTTGCAAAAAACATTATCCCAAATCACGCCCGCAAGTTCTAGCCTTATAGCCTCATAATTTGCCCTTCCCTAATTAAACTTTTTCCTGTCCTCTCAGTTTGTATCCTTTCCCATGATAAAGCTAAAGGCCAGGGATCGGTGATCACTGTCCCCGAGATGCTTACCCATTGTGAAATCTGTGACTTGACTTGGTTCGTTGCCTAATACTAGATCTAGTACGGCGTTCCCCCCAGTCGGCCTGTCAACATACTGTGACAATTTAGCCCTTCTACCTTACTGCCTTTACACCATTTATTCGGCTTCACTTTCTTCAAAGCCTCTTTATATGTTAGATCTAGCATTACCCCATGCACTATACTTGCAGCTCTCGCATGACGTTTATCCTCCTCCACCTCACTATCTGCTCTAACATTCCGGTTCTCCTTCCCCTGCAATCTAGTTTAATCCTCCCGGAGCAGCTCTAGCAAACCTTCCGGCAAGGATGTTAGTCCCCCTCCAGTTCAGGTGCAACCCGTCCCGTCTGAACAGGTCCCACCTTCCCTGGAACAAGACCCAATTGTTCAGAAACATGAAGCCCTCCCTCCTGCACCAACTGCTTAGCCACGTATTTAGCTGCATTATCTTCCTATTTCTTGCCTCACTAGCACGTTGCACGGGGAGCAATCCTGAGATTGCAACCCTGGAGGTCCTGTCCAAATTTGCAACTAACTCCCTAAACTCTCTTTGCAGGACCTCCTCCTTCTTCCTATCTATGTCATTGGTCTCTACACGGACCACGACATCAGGGAGGCAACAGACCATCCAGGATTCTCGATCTCTCCTACAGAACTTCTTACCTGTCCACCTAACTATCGAATCCCTTATCATTACTGTTCTCCTCTTTTCCCTCCTTCCCTTCCAAGCTGACGTCCAGTCTTGGTGCCAGAAAAGTGACCACTGCTACTTGTCCCTGGTAGGTCGTCCCCAACAACAGTATCCAAAACGGTATACTTATTATTGATGGGCTCTGCTTATTCTGTCTATTCCCCTTCCCTCTCATGACAGTCACCTAGCTACCTGTCAACTGACTCTTAGCGGTGACTATCTCCCTGTAACTACTGTTTATTTCTGTCTCTGCCTCACGAATGATCCAAAGTTCATCCAGCTCCAGCTCCAGATCTCTAACACGGTATGTCAGAAGCTGCAGCTGGATGCACCTTTTACAGGTGTCGTCATCAGGGACAATTGCGCTCGCCCTGACTTCCCACAGACTGCAAACGGAGCACTTAACTGCCCTAACTGCTGCCCCCATTACCTACTTCTACGTTAGCTAGATTAATTAAAGGAGTTTATCCGGCCTTACCTCGCTGGGAGAAAGCTCGTCCTCAGCCTCTGCTCGCCGAAGCCCTTCGAGCCAAGGCCTTCCTACTCGGTCTACCATTACTCCGTCGCTCGCTCCTACGACGCCCGCTCCGATAATCTGCTCACTTTTTAAACTCTCCCTCGCTTCTCACAGGCCGACCTTCACTCGCTTGTGCAATCCTGCCCCGTTCAAACTTTGCCATATGTAATCTGTTCAGGCCTTTTAACATTCAGAATGTTTCTGTGAGATCCCCCTCATTCTCCTGAACTTCAGGAAATACAGCCCAAGAGCTGCCAGACATTCCTCATAAGGTAACAGTTTCATTCCTGGAATCTCGTGAATCTTCTCTGAACCCTCTCCAATATCACTATATCCTTTTTAAAATAAGGAGCATAAAACTGCACACAATACTCCAAGTGTGGTCTGGCTAGTGCCTCCACATCGCATCCCTCCTCTTATATTCTATTCCTCTAGAAATGAATGCAAATATTATATCCGTCTTCTTCACAACCATCTCAACCTGGAGGATAACCTTTAGGTATCTTGCACAGGGACTCCCAAGTCCGTTTGCATCTCTGCATGTTGAATTCTCTCCCCATCTAAATAATAGTCTGCCGTTTATTTCTTCCACCAAAGTGCATGACCATACACTTTTCAACATTGTATTTCACTGGCCACTTCTTTGCCCATTCCTCTAAACTATCTAAGTCTCTCTGCAGGTTCTCTGCTTCCTCAACATTACCCGCTACTCCACCCATCTTTGTATCATCGGCAAATTTAGCCACAAATCCATTGATACCGTAGTCCAAATCGTTGACATAAATCGTAAAAAGCAGCGGTCCCAACACCGACCACTGTGGAACTCCACTGGCAATCGGCAGCCAGCCAGAACGGGATGCATTTATTCCTACTCTCTGTTTTCTGCTGACCAGCCAATGCTCCACCCACACTAGTAACTTCCCTGTAATTCCATGGGCTCTTATCTTGCTAAGCAGCCTCATGTACGGCACCTTGTCAAAGGGCTTCTGGAAATCCAAGTACATTACTTCTACTGCATCTCCTTTCTCCATCCGGCTTGTACTTTCCTTGAAGAATCGCAGTAGGTTTGTTAGGCAGGATTTTCCTTTCTGGAAACCATGCTGGCTTTGGCCTATCTTGTCATGTGTCTCCAGGTCCTCCATAATCCCATCCCTAACAATCGATTCCAACAACTTCCCAACCACTGATGTCAGGCTAACTGGTCTATAGTTTTCTTTCTGCTGCCTCCCACCCTTCTTAAATAGTGGAGTAACATTTGCAATTTTCCAGTCATCCGGTACAATGCCAGAATCTATTATTCTTGAAAGATCATCGTTAATGACTCTGTAGTCTCTCCAATTTCAGAACCCGATGGTGCATTCCATTATGTCCAGGAGATTTATCCACCCTCCACGTCCTGTGAAAACCAACCTTCCAGCAAACATTTTCCATGCGTCTCACTGTGTCACATTGCCAACATTTACCTGGTTAAATCGACGTGGCTCAACAACGACATGGCCCTACACAATATCAACTTTTGGTGGAAACAGCGGTTTCTTCACTTACCTTTCAGCTCATTGGGAATCTCAGTTACGGGTCGATGGACTGGAACACAACCTGTTCAGATTTAAATAATTTGAGGAATTGAAATACGTGAAATTATTAAATATGTTGAGCTTGAATTCTAAATTAGATTCATCTCTGATATTATCTCACCATGTTCCTGAATTTCTTTCAGTATTTTGTCCAACTTTGGGACACCAATCCGCATTTTCACAAAGGTTTACCACATCACCCTGGGGGCGCGGGAGCCTTTCTCCATCACCAGGCTCAGGAGGAGTTTAGAACTGTCCGCCCGCTCTCCCTTATCAGCGAGATCAGAGATTTTCTGTGAAGAGTAACGGTGAACATATTGGGGACTGACAGATTCACACAGAGAATGAGAAGTAAATGATGTGCTCTGTAACGGGATCACACTGAGCAGTCACCCGGACGGGTGCTGATCCTGTCTGTACATGGACTGTACATTCTGAGTGCAGAGCACACGGAGGGACATTCACTGTGAACCTGGTCCACCAGTCAATGAGATGCTGGCTGGTCTGTGACCGCTTCATTGACGTGGCTCCAAATCCATAAATAATTCCTCATCGGATTTGACCGTGTAAAACAGAAATCAGAAAATAACGATCACAGATGAAGAAAGACGTCAGGCGGGGTTTTGTAACAGAGTGAGCAGTCTCGGAGAAGTTGCAGAAAAGATGATGTGATTCATCTCCTCAGTCCGCCAGTGTCCAACATGACAGCGGATTACCGGCTGACAGCTGATGCCTTTCCTATGCCTTTTCCAGTGGAGGTTTATTCGGTGATTATACATTACAACATGGCAGTATTCCCCGGTCCACACTGTTTACAGTTACAGATTGTAAGGGAATCACGTCAACCCAGAACAGAACACACTCGAGCACCTGTGGCATCTGCAGTTGATGTCCCGGTTCTCACTGACATCCTGCCGTCACGCTGCACGATCTTCCCAAACCCAAACTTCCCGTCATATTTCCATTTAATACTATAAACCCACACAACTGTCACCTGCTCAATTCAGTCTGAACACTAAGCAGCCAGCCACCAGTCCGCAGGGTCTATTCACATCTTTCTATCACTGGTTCAGATTCACATATTTGTGATTGTATGTACAGTATTTATTTCCCAGTTGTTAATTTATCTAATCTAATATCCGATGAATGAGAGTTCCGACACCCATCAGTCCTGTGATGTGTGAACATTCAAACCCATTCTCCCTCCCACTCACCCGATGTTCCTCTCCGCTGAACTGATTCTCGGCCGTTAACGCCAGGCTCACTCAGTGCACCCCTCCTTCCATCGCCTGCTCCAGCCTGTCCCGGTAGAAATCCGTCAACTGCAGCAGCTGGAAATCATTCCAGCTCGCCAGGATCTCGGTGATCACTAAGCTCGGATCTGAAGGGAAAATAAAATAAATTACTGACTCCATATTGGGTAGTAACTTTCTCTCTAGAAGCTAAAGATCACCAAACACATTCCGATATATATATATCTGTAACAAAAAAAATAACAACAGAGTCAAATATATATATTTATATAGTGGGGGTGGAAGGAACGAGCTCGGCCCGGGGGTAGGGGACGCCAATATTGGGGGGGGGGGGCTGGAGGCGGGCGGTGAGGTCGTTCTAGGTCCATCTGTTGAAGGCTTCTCTTACTTGTCCCTGGGAATATACCTCCCTGTTTTGAAAGGACTATGCTTATTCCTGAGAATATAGTAACCCATCACCATGACTCTTCTGGTACTGCCCATTACCACCGCTTTTGTCTGGGTTACAGTCGGCCTCCCTGTTCAACCCCTTCCTCAGAAAATCTTTGGAATATCTCATAAAATGCTGGAGGTACTCAGAAGCTCAGGCAGCATCCATGGAGGAGAATTATCTATGAACGTTTCAGTCCAATGCCCTTCATCGGACCAGAAATGAGGGGACAGAAATTCTAGATATTGCCACATAACTTTCTATTCCCTTGGTTCTAATCCAAAACATCAAATGCTTATTCGTCTCCATGGATGCTGCCTGACCTGCTGAGTTCTGCCAATATTTTGTGTGTCTTTGTGTTGCCCAAAACTTTCAGCATCTGCAGAATGTCTTGTCTTCTGGAGTAACTCGCTATTTTAATGTGCATCACAATCTGTTAGAGGAGCAGGAGCAGACGGTAAATGTACTCCTTCCACGTGTGACTGTGTTTCCCCCAGAGATGTTAACACTCTGTCTCATCTCTCTGCTTAGTTTTCAAAGTTATTTTGTGAATTGCCGATAATGAATTAAACCCAGGCACAGAATCAGCAGAGTATTTATAAATTAAAATAATTCGCCAACATACCCGTGTCCTTTCCCGATGTTGACGTCATTGGAACTCCTCCACTGCTCGCACCTTGACCCATTCTGAGGACAGTTGTGATCAGTTTTTGCTGCTCTGTAACAAAAAAATATATAAAATAACAGGAGGGCCAAACATTAGTTGGCAACATTAGCTGGCAAAAACCCCTGAAAATAAATAAAGCAAAATACTGGAATTGTTCAACACAACAGTCAGTATGTTAATATTTCAGCTGGGAGACACTGTATCAGAGCTGAGCCTGTATTGTAGGAGCCATGAATCTGTTATCTATCAGCATTGTATTCTGCGTTGCTTAATCATGATGCTTATATGGTGAATAGTCATATCAGAAACCCTACAGCACAATACAGGTCGTTTGGCACAGAATGCTGTGCCATACATGTATTTACTTTAGAAATTACATGGTGTTACCCATAGCTCTCTATAACTCTAAGTTCCATGTTCCTATCCAGGAGACTCTTAAAAGACCCTATTGTATCCGCCTCCACCACCGTCGCTCGCAGCCTATTCCACACACTCACCACTTTCTGTAAAAAAAAACTTACCCCTGACATCTGCACTGTACGTACATCCAAGCACCGCAAAAACTGTGCCCTGTCGTGCTAGTCATTTGAGCCCTGGGAAAAAAAAAGCCTCTGACTATCCACACGATTGTTAAATCTCTATCAGACCTTATTAATTCCTTATTAATGGAAAAAAGAGATAGGAAGTGATTTGAAAGTCGGAGGGGGAGGTGGAGACCCGAAATCATAGGAGAAGACATGAAGGGATGAAGCTAAGAGTTGGGAAGTTGATTGGCAAAAGGGATACAAGGCTGGAAGAGGGGGACTATCATAGGACGGAAGGCCTTGGAACAAAAAAAGGTGGAGGGAAGCACCTTTTTTCGGTTAGTCCTGATGAAGAGTCTCGGCCCGAAGCGTCGACAGTGCTTTTCCCTATAGATGCTGCCCGGCCTGCTGTATTCCACCAGCATTTTGTGTGTGCTGTTTGAATTTCCAGCATCTGGATATTTTCTCGTGTTCGATGATGTTAAACCTGTTTTTGATTCTGAAAAGTCTTATCTGACTGTTGTGTAATTTTAATGTCCTTTAATCCTCTTCCTCATACTGTGGTAGGCAGTGTTACATAATCTATTCTCCGTTGTTCCTTAAATCCGTTCATACCCTAAGATTATCCTCTGTGTTCTTCTGTGAGTATATTGTGTTTGTCTAAGTAAGTGGTTATTAGATTAGACATACACAATGTTACAATTCTAAAGTTGTCTCAGAATGATTAAGAGCCAATAATAACATAGTATGTGACCATTCAATTGTCCTATAAATGCAGAATTAAAGTTGTCCTTTTGGCTGGCGGTACTTACATTCAGCCTTTTTATATCTTCTGCCAGATGGGAGTATGAAAGAGAGAATGTTCTGAGGTGGGTTAGGGTTCAGCAGCGAGGCTTTGTGCAGGGAAGTAGTGTTTTGCTAACTAGACGGAGTTCTTTCAGGAGGTCACAAAGGTGATGGATGAAGTGACACATGGATATTTTCTACTTGGATATTGGTCGGGAGTTTGACAAGGTCCGACTTGGGAGTCTCATACAGAAAATTAACATGCTGAGGAACGGCGGTGAATTGCCCTTTTTCGATTCTTAGTTGTCTTTCCCATAGCAGACAGATGGTAACGAGAGGGAAGCTGGATGGCGCTCGTTATCCAGTGATGTTCCACAGGAAACCACACTGGGATCGGCCATCTATACACATCTGTCACTTATCCTAAGACTAGCCTCATAATCTACCAATATTGCTCTGGGAATTACTTTACCAGAAGGACCAATTTGCCAGAAAGCAACCCCTCCCACCCTACCCACTCACATATTGCAATTTAGGATGGGAATACATGTTGGGACTGTCAATGAGAGTCGATTCCCAGAGATACTCTCTCCATCCTAGCGAATACATTTCCCTTAATTCATATCCCAGAAATGCTCTCTTCACCTGGACGGCTGCATTTCCTCAAATACACATCCTTGAAATCCTCGGAAAAGGTAGTACATTTCCTGCAGTGGGATAACGTGTGCCCCACTACATCACATGTACCACACACACATATATCCCCTCTCCTCTGACCGATCCTCCAACAATGAATCACATTTATCCTCCTCCCTGCCACTTTCCATGAACACATCATCCTCATATTTCACTCACTCGCTCCTTGCTGTTGGCTTGACAATTCCGTCTCTAATGAGCCAGACGACTCACTTGTGCCGGTTCCAGTGTCCTGATCAGTGTCTCTGACGCCACTGTCTCCGGGCTGACTTTGCTCTCCCTCCTCTGCGGCCGGACCACTTTCCATTGGGACATCGCTCTCAATCTGACCCTGCTTTGGTACCTTGCTTCCCGTGTCCCGATCACCTTCTCCCGGTGAGCGGCCTGGTAAACATCTTCTGAATACTTCACGTAACCGATTTAATATCCCACCTGAAATAAATGACGAATAGCAAGTTATTCTAGAGTGATTTAGAGCCGAGCAAAAGAAGGTTTACAATGGGGGACTACAACAAGAACATGAGGCATAGGAACATATCCCATCGAATCTGCTCCGCCATTCAATCATGCCTAATGCTAGTTCTCCTTGTCAACCCGTTTTCTCGGCCTTTTTCCTGTAATCTTTGACGCTGTGTCCAATCAAGAACCTACAGGTCTCTGCCTTAAATACACCCAACCATCTGGCCTTCAGAGCTGCCTGTGGTAACAAACTCCACAAATTCAACACCTTCTGGCTGAATAAATCTCACGGCATCTCTATTTTAAACGGATGATCCTCTATCCTGAGGCTGTGCCATCTTGTCCTAGACTCTCCCAACGTGGGAAATATCCTTTCCATAGGGTCCAATTAGATCCCCCTTCAGCTTTCTAAATTCCGTTGAGTACAGACCCAGAGATATCAAAAAAACGTAGCCGAGACACTGGCTGACGATGTCTGGAGTGGGACTCTGCTGGTGAATGTGAACCGCACTTCCGGCCTGGTGACTACCTCGATAAACAGGTTACCGATCACATCCACTGCCAGAAAATGAAAAAGGATAAACATAGTAATACTGACCACTGTCCACGCTGCAGTTGAACACAGTGATGATCTGGGGATTTTAATGGGACGGTGTCAGGTGATTCCAGGAAATATCACTGGGATTATTTTCCATGAGCAATAAATCTCCCTGGATCACAAACTGTCTAGTCACCTGTATCACACACAGACCAGCCAGCAGGGCACAAGCTAACCGATCCCTAGATTACACACTCTCCGTACGATGTGTCAAAGTGTCTCGTCCCCTTGGTCACAGACTGACCATTGAGACGCACACGGTCCGGTCCCTTGGTTCACAGGCTGACCAATACCTGGATACACACACTGTCCATCCCCACGCTAAGATCAGACAGCTGATTGCAAACAGTCGGATCCTCGGACCACATACTCTCCTTACACTTTGAAATACAATGTCCTGTCTCCTGGGTCACAGACCGACCATTGCCTTGATAAGCACGGTGTCCAGTCCCCTGGGCAACAGATTGACCATTCCCTTAAGGCGCACATTGTCCTGTCCCTTGGACAGTTCTGTACACTTTCTGTTTTAATAACATCCATCCTGTGCCCTACCTTCGTGTATGAAATGCTCCAGGGAAACATGCATCTGTACCCATGGTTTCCTCCCGTTCTCCAACACTTTTCAGGGCCTTACAATTTACAATGCACTCCTACCCTGGTTTAACTTTACAAAGTGAACGCTTTCCTTCGAGCACTTTCCACCTTCGTCTCAGTCTCCTTGTAAGTTTACATAACCCCACTATACCAACAATTTTGACGTCATCTAGAAAATAACGAACGCCATTATTTTTTATCTACGAAGTCTTTAATTGAATGCGCAAACAGTGGACCCAACACCCATCCACACCACAATCACAAGCCTCCAAACTGAATAGCCCTCTATTAATAACCATCTGATTCCTTCCAGCTTGACGGATCCATTTCCGGTTGGCTGTTCCGCCCGCAAGAAAATGAATCTTAGTGTTTTTATTACGGCGACATACATGTACTTTGATTATAAATTCTCAGTGAACGTTGAAATTTAATACTCCAAAGATTTCAGCTGAACAATGTGTGGAGTCGACAACATGTTTGCCGTCATTAGCTGCAGCACAGAATACAGGGCAAAAAGATCTTGTGACCAGGTTATAAACTGTTGGTTGGACCAGATGAATAGCGTGTGCGGTCCTGGTAACTATACTGCAGGAAGGTTATATCAGTACTGGAGAGATTGCAGATTGAATATTCAATGACAAAAGATTGAATCGGTTGAGAACATCTTCTGACTCAGAGAAAATCATGTTCCTTCATAAATGCTTACCAAGTCGCAAATCCATGGTCTCTCTCGAGACTAACGGCTGCCTATTATTGTTATTTATGGAGGTAAACATGACTCTAAAGCTCATGTATATATCTTTGAACATTAGTTCCATCATTTGAACTAATTGTTTTAGCTTTAATAATGCAAGAGCGAATAATTTCAAATCATTCCGTACAGCAGGTGTGTCAAGGTATAATTCATTTGTTTTTTTTTCTGTTTTGATACCCGATATTTGTCCTATTCAGTAAATTAGAGAGCGGGTTTAAAGCTAGACAAAACCATAGCAGGTTTAGTGTTTCGCTCTGGAAAATGCCTTCATTTATTTTGATAACACTAGTTTTACATTTTGATTCTATCGCTCATAGTTTTTCACTTGCTGTTGTTAATAGGGTGATTTCTGTCCTCCAATGCTTCAGATGGTGTAAGTATCAAGTGTTTATACTAGGAAGTGCCATTAACCATGAATAAGGGACAGAATCAAATTGTTTTTGAAAGACAATATAACAATGAATGATTTCTGCTTTCCCCAGGGCTGATATAGAATTACATAACCTATTATCAATAGTTCCTCAAATCCGTTCATACCCTAACAGCATTCTTTCTGCTCTTCTGTAAGTATATTGTGGTTGTCTAAGTGAGTTGTTATTAGCTACGACATGCACAATGTTACAATTTAAAAAATAAAATTGTGTTACTATTATTAAGGGCCAATAATATCATAGTAGGTGACCATTCAGTTTTCCTATAAACGCAGAATTAAAGCTGTCCTTTTGGCTGGCAGTACTTAAATTCAGCCTATTATATCTTGTGTCCTATGGGAGCATAGGAAGTTAGAATGTTTGAGGTAGGTTGGGTTGAGAAAACAAGGGTTTGTGTGGGGGGATTTAGTGTTATTTCTAACTGGATGGAGTTCTTCCATTATGTGACAAAGGTAATAGATGAAGTTACACATGGATATTTTCTACTTGGATATTGGTCGGGAGTTTGACAAAGTCCCACATTGGTGTCTTATACAGAAAATTAACATGCTGGAGAACTGTGGTGAAATGGCCTTTTCGATTCATAGTCGTCTTCCCCACAGCAGACAGGTTGTAAACAGAATTAACCTGACTTGCGCTCTTTGACCAGTGATGTTCAGCAGGAAACCACACTGGGATCGGCCATGTATACACATATGTCACTCATTCCAAGACTGGCCTCAAAACCTACCCACCATTGCTCTGGGAATTACTTTACCAGAAGTACCACTTTGCCTGAAAGCGGCCCCTCCCACCCTACCCACTCACAAGTTTCAATTTTGGATGGGAATACATGTTGGGACTGTCAACGAGAGTTGATTCCCAAAGATACTCTCTCCATCCTGGCGAATACATTTCCCTTAATTCATATCCTGGAAATGTTCTCTTCATCTGGACAGCTGCATTTTCTCCGATACACAACCTGGAAATCCTTGAAACAGGTGGTACATCTCCTGTAGTGGGGTAACGGCTGCCCACTACACCAAAAATATCACACACACACACACATTTCCCCTCTCCTCTGACCGTCACTCCAAAAAGGAATCACATTTACCCACCTCCCTGCCACTTTCCATGAACACATCACCCTCATATTTCACTCACTCGCTCCTTGCTAGGGGCTTGGCAATTCTGTCTTTAATGAGCCAGTCGACTCACTTGTGCAGGTTCCAGGGTCCTGATCGGTGTCTCTGACGTCACTGTCTTTGGGCTGACTTTGCTCCTCCTCCTCTGAGGCCGGACCGCATTCAACTGGGACATCGCTCTCAATCTGACCCTGCTTCGTTGCATTGCTTCCCGTGTCCCGATCAGCTTCTCTTGGTGAACGGCCTGGTGAATATCTTCCACTTACTTTCCGTAACCGAATTAATTTCCCACCTGAAATAAGTGACGAAAAGCAAGTTATTCTAGAGTGATTTAGAGTCGAGCAAAAGAAGGATTCACAATGAGTGTCTACAATAAGAACATGAGGCATCGGAACGTATTTAGGCCATTTGGCCCATCGAATCTGCTCCGCCATTCAATAATGTCTAATGCTATTTTTCCTTGTCAGCCCCTTTTCTCGCCCTTCTTCCCGTAATCTTTGATGCTGTGTCCAATCAAGAACCTACAGGTCTCTGCCTGAAATACACCAACCACCTCCTTCACAGCCGCTTATGGTAACAAAATTCCCCAAATTCAGCACCTTCTGGCTGAAGAAATTTCACCGCTTCTCTGTTTCAAAAGGATGATCCTCTATCCTGAGGCTGTGTCATCTTCTCCTAGACTCTCCCAACATGGGAAACATCCTTTCCACAGGGTCCAATTAGATCCCCCTTCATCTTCCTAAATTCCGTTGAGTACTGTTACATAACCCGTGGGTATCTCTGAGAAAATAATTTTCCTTCATAGATGCTGCCTGACCTGCTGAGTTCCCCCAACAGTTTGTGTGTTACCGGCTTTAGTTCCCTCTGGAGAAATGCTTTCGGATTCACATTAATCCTCCTCACCAGTGACATTGCATTGTCCACATAGCCTTCTTTGATTTCATGTTTGTCTCCTGCTGTTTTATATTTTCGGTGCATTATCACTATGGAAGCTCTTAACCTTTTTGTTCAGAAACCCACATTCATCATTTGTCCATAGATCTAACACTCATTGGGGTATTAAAACATGGAGGCAGACCATACATTTGTCTACAGCTATATCCCGATCCTCAGCTATTCTCGGCCCGGCTACAATAAAGAGGTTTCATAAACATACCTCAGCTGCATCTCCTTCGCACAGCAGTCAAGAAAACTAGGCGGGAGTTGACAGCTGTCCTCCCAAAACCTGAAATGTTGTGTTATAACACAATCTCTGAAACCCCTGAAATGCTCGTCTGGCTCTGAATGCTTTAAATAGAAGTTGGAGATGTCTTTCACCTCTGAACAAGCCCTAGTGTGCAACAAACCCGGAACCTAGACTTTTATATAACACACAACACCGCTGTCACATTCCTGTCTGTGTTTGACTCTCAACCACCTGATTCAGGGTCTCCTGCTACTTTCACTCAGGTGAAGCTTTGCATGGTGATCGGAGTCATTTGACCATTTCTGATGTCAGGTCCCTGCGCTGGAGCTGTTAGATTGATCGATTACTCAAAGCCACTTTACCTGTGTGATCAATGACACTGCTTGATGAAACTTCTCTCTGCCCTGTTAGCGCCTGTGTAAGTTCCTTCATCTGAAATATTGTGCGCCAATAGGGCAGTAGTTTAATTATAAAGATCCCAGTAAACATACCTGTAGCCATTCTGATTCTGACTGACGATTGTTGATTGTCGTGTTCTTATTCGGTCGCGGTGCAGGACAGCCCCACCTGCTGGTGATACCCTGACTTACAAAAAACAAGAAGATAGTTGAGTCAGAGAGAGTAGGATTATCTTACAAATGTGACAGTATCGCCGTCCTCTGTATCAGTGAGCAGTTCACCTTGGGACCAAACATTCCCTGTTAACATCAACTCCCACACCATGTCTGCATGTCTGTCCAGTGATATCTGGAGCATCCTACTGATAGAGTCACAGAACAGCAGAGCACAGATACAGACCCTTCAGCACAATGGGACAATGCTGACCGCAGTGCTCACTGAGATGCGCCCAATTTCCTGTGATAGGCCCATTTCCCCCCGGCCTTTTCATTCCATCGACAGAACTGCTTCTGGAATTACACAATTGTGCCTGCCTCGTCCACTTCCTCTGACACCTCCCTCCACATAATCACCAGCATCTGCATGGAAACGTTGCTGCTCATGTTGGTTTTGCAATCTCCTCTGCCCATTTAGATCCACTATAAGCTATGATAATCTTCACCGTGAACACCATCTTCTAATTTTGTGTCACCTGTGAACTTACTGGTCAAGCCTTGTACTTACACATCCAAATGTTTGTAGGATAGTAACTGTTCTGGATCCTGGTGGTGTGCGTTCTGAGACACCTGTACCTTCTACCTGGTGGCTCCAGCGAGAAAAATGCATTGCCTGGGCGGTGAGAATCTTTGATGATGAATGGTTCCCTTCCACAGTAACATTTCATGTAGATGTGCTCAATGGCTCCGAGAGCTTTACCCGCGACACACTGGGCCAAATCCAGTACCTTTTGTAGGATTTTCTGCTCAACGTCATTGGCGTTCCCCGACTAGTCCATAATGCGGCCAGTCAGCGGACTTTCCACCACACATCTACAGAGGTTTGCCAACGTTTTTGATGACATACCGAATCTCCTCAGACTTCTGAGGTAGTAGAGGCGCTGTTGTGCTTTCTTAACAATTATACTTATTGTTGGACCTCTCGGAGAGTTACACCCAAGAATGTTAAGTTCTTGACCTTCTCACACTCTGATCCTCCAATGATTACCGGCTCAGGGACCTCTGGCTTCCCTCTGCTGAATTCTATAATCAGTTTCTTGGTCTTATTGATATTGAATGAGAGGTTGTTGTTAATACACCACTCAGCCAAGTTTTCAATCTCCCTCCTGTTTGCTGATCCACCACCCCTTTTGATAGAGTCCACAAGAGAAGTATCATCAGCAAACTTGTATATGGTGATGGAGCTGTACGTAGCCATACAGTCACAGGTATAAAGCGAGTCGAGCAGGGGGTTAAGTACACAGCCCTGTGGTATTTGACATCTTCTTCTGGTTACTACTCTGCCCACGACTGAAGGAACTGCGGAGATCTGTGAGCAGAGTTCAGCACATCATATAAAGCAACCTCTCCTCCATGGACTCTGTCTACACTTCCTACTGTCTCAGTAAAGCTGGGTGCATACTCAACGATCCCCACAACCTGGACATTCTCAATTCTCACCCATTCCCCATTGGGGAGAAGTTATAAAAACCATAAAGCATATACCTCCAGGCTCAAGGACGGTTTCCCTTCTCTTGATATAAGCAAACTGAATGTCCCCAGTGTGATAAGATGGACGGCTGACCACACAGTGTTATGCGAAGTGACTTTACACTTTCTGCACTGCACTTTCTCTGTACCCATAATGCTTTGTAACACTTATTGTTTCACCTTTTATCACTCAATGTACTGTTCAATGAATTGATGTGTGGGGCTGGGTCGCAAGGCTAGATTTTCATTGAATCTCTATATATGACAATAATAAACAGATTTCCAATATTAATGGTGTGGAAATTATTAGACAGTCTGGATTGCCGGGTTGGATCTTCTGCAGGGAGAGTTAAGTGAAGTGTAGATTTTTTTTAGGAGCCCAGACACACGGAAATAATTATCGACCCGAAGTATCGATCCAGGTGAAGTTCGGATCCGCTACCGGCCAGGTGATGGAGATAAAGTTCTAGGATACATGTCAATGTACACCTCACCACCTCATCCCACTCCTAGGACCACAGCACCGGAGGTAGAGCGGCAGCTAATCTCAGGAGGCTTCCCACAACCCGGACCCACACAGCAGGTTTGTCCCGGAAGCGGTGGGAGGCCGGTTGTTCGGGGAAATAACCGGAATCACTGCCCAATATCGCTCGGGACCGGCCTCAGTTCTCACCTACGGGATGTCATTGGTCTCGCCCCACAGAGGATGATATTTCCCCCGGCTCCCCACCCATCCACAAAAAAAATCTCTGCCCATCCTGGGACTGAGCATGCGCAATGTGATCGTGTGTCAGAGAGCAGGGGATGAGCCTCAGAAACAAGCCTGCAGATGCTGCCGATCTGCAGTAAAAAGGGAGCGGGAAACAGGATAATATGATGGGTGCAGGTTCTCTAAATTAAACCAGTGACTCTGCTCCTCACTTCTCACACGCTGCCTGATCCACCTGCCACATTTTTCACATTTCAAAATACACGAACTACAATTTTAATGTATCATTCTCGTCCCATCGTTGTGCACCCTTGGTCACAGAGAGACAGGTTTGATTCCTATTACTGTCCAACAGACCATTCTGAAACAAAAAGGAATTGTGCAGGTTTGATTCAAACCACTTCAATGTTTACAAACACTAACATATTTTCACATTCCTCCGGCCTCACTGGACAGGAACACTGAAACATCAAGTGAGAAACAGCAGGAGGCCATTCAGCCCCTCCAACCAATGACAATATGATAGCTGCTCTCCCATCGCAGCCACGTTTCTTACCGATCCTCATTTTCTCGATCGCTTCAGTCTCCACACATCTGCGGACCTCTGTTTTATGTGAGGTCGATCACTGAGTCTTCACCGGCCTCTCTTTTGGGGATTTATAGACATTCACCACCCTCCGAGTGAAAACATTTCCTCTCATCTCAGTTCCGGACAGTCCACCCCCTTTTTCAGAGTCTGGGATCCCTGGTTCAACCGGTAATGACGTTGTACACTTCATTGTGTTCACCTCTCAGTTCTCGATTCTCTAAATTAAAGTGTTATCAATTCTGTTCTTTCTTCAAACGATGACCTCACCACTTCAGGGATCAGTCTGGTGAATCTTCATTGCACTCTCTATCACAAATACTCTCTAACATCGTTGTTAATCCTCTATGGAATTAATTTCCATCGGCTGCAGTCCGAATCACTCATCTCCCACCCCTGTCACTATTTCCACCTTCTCAACTCCCCGTCACCTGGATCCGCCTCTCACTGCCCAGCTCTTACCTCATCCCCACCCCTCACCCCTTTTCTCTGACTATTTCCCGTCCACTCTCACTCCGGAGGGAGGGTCTCGGCCCGAAATGTTGACGGTCCATTTTCCTCCACAGATGCTGCCCGACCCACTGAGTTCCTCCGGCAGTTTGTTGTTTGGTCTGTATAACCCATGTCAGTATGGGGAGCGGGATTTTACACCATATTCCAGGGACAACCTCAACGAAACCCAAATAATTGTTGAAGCCATTTTCATTCTTATACCCAGTAACTCTTGCAATAAATAACTTCGACCTCCCTCCCTACCCTTTGCATCTCAGTCCATCTCCATTTAAACAGACTCAGGATTTTGGTTTGTCCTACAGAAGTGGGTGATCTGACATTACCCACATTGGGCTCCAGCTGACCTATTGTTCTCACTCACTTATTTTGCCTCAGAAACCCCGAAACCTCTCGACAAGAGACGCAGAACAGAGAACAGTACATCACAGGAACAGACTATTCGGCCCTCAATGTTGTGCTCAAACTATTCAATTAATCAATTTTCCAGCTATACTAATCCCTTCTGCCTGCACAAATTTCTCTCACATTCATGTGTCTATCTAAACATCTCTTAAAACTCCCAATGCATCTGCCGCTACCATCACCCCAGGCAGCACATTCCAGCAACCCACCACTCTGTCTGAAAAAAACACTTCCCCCTCACATCTCCTTTCAAACTACCCCTCTCACTTTAAATGTATGCACTTTGATTTAGACATTTCCACCCCGGGTAAAGAGTTATTCTCTGCCTACTCGATCTCTGCGTCTCGTAACCTTATGAACCTCCATCGTCTCACCCCAGCCTGCGCCGCGCTGGAGAAAACAACTCAGGTTTGTCCGAACTCTCATTACAGCTCGTGCCCTCTAATCCAGGCAGTATCCTGGTAAACCTCATCTGCACCCTCTCCAGGGCCATTGACATCCTTCCTGGAATGAGGCGAACAGAACTGTATGAAATACTCCAGATGTGGCCAAACTCACGTCTTATGAAGCTGCAGCATAACCTCCTGAATCTTGACTACAATATATGACTAATAAAGGCACACGTGCCATTTGCCACCCTGTCCACCCTGTCAATCGGTGTAGCCACTTTGAGGGAGCAATGAACTTGTTACTCCAAGATCCCTCTGCTCATCGACACTATTAAGGGTCTTGTATTTAACAGTGTTCGTATTTTCTTTATAATTGACCTACCGAGATGCCAAGATGGTCATCACTAATCAAATCTCAGCATTATCTCGGGTCATGTTGAATTTATTGCCAAGTGAGCAATTACGGGAAGGTACAGGTACAGAGAAACACTGACTTGCAGCAGCATCACAGGCAAGTACATTCAGATAACACACAGAACGTTAGTATACAATTCTGAGTCATTATCAATATAGAAATAAAAGTTTTCTATCATTAGCAATATTATATATATGGTGTCAATAATCATTAATATACATTTTCTGTCATTAACAATGTATAAATATACATTTTTTTCAAGAGCTGACTTGGAAATATTGAATTTGATCACTCAGCCGAATTGTTGACACAGTTTGGGAAAAATTGGGCTCCAAGCACGGGACTACTACACCAACTGGGACATCCTGCAGACCCAGGAAGGGTCTGGTTATTCCTTCTCATTAAATACACCGACATCGGGAACAGCAGCAGGCCACTCAGCCCATGCAGTCCATCCTGCCCTTCAATGAGACTCAACACTAATCCATCCTTGCCCCCAACATCACTCCAATCCACTTTGACCCCACTTGCAGCTCAAAAGTATGCAGTGTTTGACCCCCAAAGTGATGAATATCTCTGCTCGATACCACCGTGGGTTCAGACATTTCCGCAGATGAGCCCCTCATGTCCCTTCCCCACTGTTAATCGGCTCCTTCACCCACCCTGCTCATTGATCCACTGAGACAAACCACCTCTCAGACACCATGCTGTCTACCCTCTCTCACACCATCTTGGTTCTCTCAGTAAAATCCCTCACCTTCGTCCTTCTGACGGATCAGGCACTCGGCGAGGTGCCCGCATCAAGCTAATGGGCCGAGCGGTCTACTCCTACCTGTCAGCGATACATTATACTCCGGCCGCAGAAGTCACTTCACAAGCACTCCCAAATTCCCTCGGAGGGAAATGTAAATAAATCAAAAGGCGGGGCATTTAGTTAGGGGTTTGTTCCGCTCTGACAGCAAGTTTGGAGCGGGAGCGTGATTGATGATCAGTGGGGAGTAACGCCGTCTCGGCTGGTCCATCTCCTCTATTGGGTGTAACCAGTGATTGACATCGTTTCGCATTAGCAATGGGAAGAGTGTAACGCCTCTGTTGACTGTGGGGTGGGGTGGGGTGGGTGGATCGGGTAATTGCTACCTCAGCCGGTAAAGTTCAACCGTCTGCACCAGTGTGATGTAAGGAACTGCACATGTGACGTCAGATCCCGGTGTGGGGACCCCACACGTGTCATCAGGCATGAGGGGGCTCAGAGTGACGTCATATCCCGGTATTGGGAACCCACACGTCACATCAGGACGTGAAAACTTGTTTTCAAAGGCTGTTCAATGGAGATTTTTAATGATTTCAGAGGAACAATGAAAGGAAACTTAACAGGTGTCATCGCTGAATCCGGTGACTAGCGGGGTGCCTCAGGGATCTGTTTTGGGCCCAATGTTGTTTGTAATATACATAAATGATCTGGATGATGGGTTGGTAAATTGGATTAGTAAGTATGCTGATGATACTAAGGTAGGAGGTGTTGTGGATAATGAGGTGGGTTTTCAAAGCTTGCAGGGAGATTTATGCCGGTTAGAAGAATGGGCTGAACGTTGGCAGATGGAGTTTAATGCTGAGAAGTGTGAGGTTCTACATTTTGGCAGGAATAATCCAAATAGAACATACAGGGTAAATGGTAGGGCATTGAGCAATGCAGTGGAACAGAGAGATCTAGGAATAACAGTGCATAGTTCCCTGAAGGTGGAGTCTCATGTAGATAGGGTGGTGAAGAAGGCTTTTGGAACGCTGGCCTTTATAAATCAGAGCATTGAGTACAGAAGTTGGGATGTAATGTTAAAATTGTACAAGGCATTGGTAAGGCCAAATTTGGAATATTGTGTACAGTTCTGGTCAACGAATTATAGGAAAGATATCAATAAATTAGAGAGAGTGCAGAGACGATTTACTAGGATGTTACCTGGGTTTCAGCACTTAAGTTACAGAGAAAGGTTGAACAAGTTAGGTCTCTATTCATTGGAGCGTAGAAGGTTGAGGGGGGATTTGATCGAGGTATTTAAAATGTTGAGAGGAATAGATAGAGTTGACGTGAATAGGCTGTTTCCATTGAGAGTAGGGGAGATTCAAATTTGAAGACATGATTTGAGAGTTAGGGGGCAAAAGTTTAAAGGAAACACGAGGAGGTATTCCCAGCGACTGAGCTGGGAGAACCACTACAGCGCATCTTCAACATGAGCCTGGAGCAGAGAAGAGAACCCAGACAGTGGAAAACATCCCGATACAGGACTTTGTGATATGGTGCAACTCAAACTACCTGCGTCTCAATATCTCCAAGACCAAGGAGATGGTGGTGGACTTTAGGAGATCTAGGCCTCATATGGAGCCAGTGATCATTAATGGAGAATGTGTGGAGCAGGTTAAGACCTACAAGTATCTGGGAGTACAGTTAGACGAGAAGCTAGACTGGACTGCCAACACAGATGCCTTGTGCAGGAAGGCACAGAGTCGACTGTATTTCCTTCGAAGGTTGGCGTCATTCAATGTCTGTAGTGAGATGCTGAAGATGTTCTATAGGTCAGTTGTGGAGAGCGCCCTCTTCTTTGTGGTGGCGTGTTGGGGAGGAAGCATTAAGAAGAGGGACGCCTCACGTCTTAATAAGCTGGTAAGGAAGGCGGGCTCTGTCGTGGGCAAAGTACTGGAGAGTTTAACATCGGTAGCTGAGCGAAGGGCGCTGAGTAGGCTACGGTCAATTATGGAAAACTCTGAACATCCTCTACATAGCACCATCCAGAGACAGAGAAGCAGTTTCAGCGACAGGTTACTATCGATACAATGCTCCTCAGACAGGATGAAGAGGTCAATACTCCCCAATGCCATTAGGCTTTACAATTCAACCGCCAGGACTTAAGAACTTTTTAAAAGCTATTATTAATGCTTTTTGAGATAGTGATTTAGATGTATATCATATTTTTTACTGAGTTAAGTATTGTATGTAATTAGTTTTGCTACAACAAGTGTATGGGACATTGGAAATAAAGTTGAATTTCCCCTTGTGGATGAATAAAGTATCTATCAATCTATCTATCTATCTATCTATCTATCTATCTATCTATCTATCTATCTATCTATCTATCTATCTATCTATCTATCTATCTATCTATCTATCTATCTATCTATCTATCTATCTTTACTCAGAGAGTGATAGCTGTGTGGAATGAGCTTCCTGTAGAAGTAGTAGAGGCCAGTTCAGTTGTGTCATTTAAGGTAAAATTGGATAGGTATATGGACAGGAAAGGAGTGGAGGGTTATGGGCTGAGTGCGAGTAGGTGGGACTAGGTGAGATTAAGAGTTCGGCACGGACTAGGAGGGCCGGAATGGCCTGTTTCCGTGCTGTGATTGTTATATCTTTATATGGTTATAATCCAGTGTTGTGTGAGGTTGTGTGAAGTCCTCAACTATGTGGCCGGCTTTGCCATGTTGTTGATGGAGTGGGCATCATGGCCCTTTTCTCGAATTTGGTCACAAAACCCCAAATGTTTCAGGGGAGGACTTTCCAGGGTGATCGGGCCTGGGGTGGTTTACTCAGTGCATTATCCTGTTGTTTACTAATTTGATAAAGAATAGTTTTACTGATATAAACTGGAATTGACAGCGGGGTCCACGCACAGTGTATTAGTCAACAGAAAACCTCTCGTCCCTGCAGTCTCTGTGTCCTGGCAAACTCAACACCTTGACAATGTGGACCACAGACACTCCCTCCTCAAAGTCGGTGTACCATTCAAACAGCTAATCGCTGAGAGGAACTATATTTGTTGGTAATTAAAGTGCGCCCAGAACTGGTTTGATGGAGTCGATGTGGAGTTCAGGCGTGTGAAATTGAAAGGACGGGTCTGTGTTGTCCATCCGCCCTCCAGTGGTGCCACAGTGACGTCCTGCAAAGTGCAGCACAGTTCCGAATCCAGCGGATGCCGGTGGTTGTCCTGTTCGGGCGGCGGTCAGAAAGGGCCTGATCCCGGGTTGTGTAAATCGAGCGTTAGTTGCAGTGGAAGTGGGCCGGGACCAGGCTGTCTGGTCTTGCAGATCTGGGTTTAGTTTCGTGCCCGAGCAGAGATTGTGGGATCAGTTAGTTGTGGTTCCCCAAGCTGGCAGGGAGGATGTGGGTGATGTGGATCAGTCTACGTGTGTGGGTGTGGGGTAAACGGGGAAAGGGTGTGGGGCCATGGTACGTGGACTATCAGATGCATCTTGACCCAGGAGGATGGGTCCTGGGACAAATTAAGTCCTAAACAAGGGAGGAGTTGGTCCATTGAATCAGGCAGGATACGTGACCTTTCAGGAAGCAACAATTCTCTTTTCACCTTAGTTCCTGAGTAATCTCCCTGTTAACATTGTGTTTGTTACAGAGCCCCAGTGTCTGGGAACAGCTGAATGGCAGGAAGCAGAGGGTGATGGTGAGGGTGAAGGCTGTTTCTTTGACTCGAGGCCAGTGCCTAGTGATGTTCCCCAGGGTTACACCTATTGTTACTTGCCATCTATATCTATAATTTAGTTAAAATATATAGGATATAGGTAGTAAGTTTGGACATGGAACATAGAAATCTACTGCACTTTATAGGCCCCTCGACCCACAATGTTCTGCCGACCATGTAACATCCTCGAGAAATTGTCTAGAATAAGACTGCTTTACTCAGCCTCAAGTACACATCTAACAGTCTTTTAAAAGACTATTGTATCCGCCCCCTCCACCGTCGCCAGCAATGGACGCCACACTCAACACTTTCTGTGTGAAAAATTCCCCTGACATCCTCTCTCTACCTACTTCCAAGCACCTTAAAATTATGCCCTCGTGTCAGTCATTTCAGCCCTGGGAAAAAGTCTCTGGCTATCCGCACGATCAATGCCTCTCATCATTTTATACACCTTTATCAAGTCACCTTTCATTCTCCGTCACTGCAAAGAGAAAAGGCCAAGCAAGTTTTCAGCAAGTATGTTCAAAGAATTACTTTTTTTGAAAGGTATGAAGTATAAAATCTGCCCTCTGTCTCCATCTCTCCACCTAGAACTTACCAAAAGCTACTTCAGAAGATGCAAGACCTTGAAATGAGCAAACACTGAGGGAATCAGTGTGAATTAAACAGCTGAGATACTGGAAGCACATTAGCAGATCTGTAGTTATTGAAACTGTATTTGACAGAGGCATAACTGGTACTTCTGGGTGCATTCAGTCTCACTCCAACTATTTCCTACCTTCTTTGTGCAGATGTGTAAGTTCTAAAGGACAGTGTTTGATTAAATGAGACTCACCAAACTTTCTGCTGACTGAAGCAATGCAAACTCTGAGTCAGAAGAGTTCTCTACAGTAGATGCTCTCAGTCCTCAGGCTGGTTCACATGTTGCTGTTCCCTCGTCTTCAGTTGTGGTTCGCTTCCAGTTGTGGGCTTTTCTTCTCAATGTTCTGTTACGTACCCCATTCCAAGGCTCCCTGGGACTCCGGGTGATATGTAGATGACACGATGTGCTTGGCCCCCAGTTCTCCAACTATCTCCTGGAGTGTTCTCGAAGTAAAGATACTACCCTGGTCAGATTGAATTTCTATTCACCTACCAGTGTGAATAACTGGCCTTGAGATTTCTGAGAGGCACCTGTCATGTACTCCATGACCGCGTTAAAGAAACAACAGAAATGGAGTCTGGTATTGCTATAAACTAATAACGTTGAGTAACGTTGGGGAGGGGGAGAGAGAGAGAGAGAGAGAGAGAGAGAGAGAGAGAGAGAGAGAGAGAGAGAGAGAGAGAGAGAGAGAGAGAGAGAGAGAGAGAGAGAGAGAGAGAGAGAGAGAGAGAGAGAGAGAGAGAGAGAGAGAGAGAGAGAGAGAGAGAGAGAGAGAGAGAGAGGTGATGCCGTCGATCTTCCTTTTGTCTTCCAAAGTCCTATTGTGATCACCGACTATGACCATGATACATATGACCGATCTTCAGTGGTGGAATTATCACCCAGGCAAAGATGGGCACACGAATAATTCCCCACCAGTCTCACCTTTTCACACTGTGAGCTACTGATCGATTTCCCCCAATCGATACTCCAAAACCCCCACCTTCCTGTGGATGCAACAAAGCTCGTTCAGCATCTGCACTGTGTGCCTCGTGGCGTGCCTGTCTGTGTATCAGCGGACCTGGTTTTTATCTCCACATGATGGACACCAGCTGTCCATCAACCTGCTCCGCCCTCCACAATCCCCACTAGCAATGAAATTACCAAGCAGGACATCAACATTGTCCATCGGAAATATAGATCGCACCCCAATCTTAACAGGTCCTGATACCAGTTCCAATTTCAAACTTACCTAATGCAAAGGCACAGACTCAGTCACCTTTCCAATTTTCTTGATAATGTTTACTTCATCCGTTTTTGTCTCATCACCAAAGTCCATAACTCTATCCAATATTAATGACTGAAAAGCCGCAGTATCTCGCCATACTCTCACTGCAACCGGGGTTGACCCCTCCTTTACGGACAAAAGCCCCATCTGAGATAAACCGCTTAAATCCCTCTTGCAATCGGGTAGACCCCATCTTTCTTCGTGGTGTCTCAACCGACTGAACACAACCAGTTGGAATTGTCTCCTTTTCTTTTCCGAGCAAAACAATTAGCCGCCACATGACCAGGCCTCTTACAATAGTGACAGGGAAAACTGGAAAACTTTCCTTTCGACTGCTTTCCTTCCTCCTTTCTCTTGTCACTATTTCCCAACTTACCCTCTGCTTTAACCTGTGGGGAATCTTTGTTATCTCGGCTACTCCTTTGGTAGCTCTTGCTCGGGAAAAAGCTACTTTACCTGATGGGTTAAGGCATACTAGTCTGCCAACTTAGCAGACTCTGACAGGGTCGCAGTCTCTATTTCATTCAAGTACGTCTTTATGTTGTCAGGGACACAGTTTTTTTAAATTCTGTAATCAATATCAACTCTATTACATTTGCAATATTCTCTTTCGCCCTTTTTGAGGTAGACCAGCGATCAAAGTACACCCGCTTTTAATGGACAAACGCCACATAGTTTTGATTCCAAGACTTGCTCAAATCTCTGATCTTTTGTCTAATCGTCTCCGGAACCAACTCGTAAACCTTAAGCACAGCATCATTCACTGTGGCATAATCGTCTGACTGTTCAATGGTCAGGGCAGAATACGCCTGCTCAGCCTTCCCCTTCAACACACATTGTACCATGACAGCCCACTGATCCCTCGGCCATTCCCGAGTCTGGGCGACCTTTTCAAAGTGCAGGAAATACCTGTCGACTTGGCTTCATCAGATGGTGGTACTAACTTAATTTATTGGTTGATATTAAACGGCACCACCAGCTACGTGCCTGCCTGGCGCCTACCTGGTACTTGATCCTGTCGCTGTCATTTCCCTCGAACTCTCTCTCTAACTTAAGTCTCTCTAACTTAATTTGCTCGAGTCGCAACTGGATCTCCTCTTTACCTAAAGGAAATGCTTTTAAAACCTCTTCACTAAATTTCCTCGTAGAAATATACTGCTCGAATTTTATCCTTTGTCATCCCCTCCTATACCTCCTTAAGTTTCAATTCATTAACAACTGTCCACAACTAATCCTTTGTAGCTTTCTTCAAAGCCGTAGGGTCTGGAATTGCCAGGAATTGCTCAACATCCCCTTCTGCTGTTTTCCACACACAAGCCAATCAAAGGAAGAATAATCAATAAGGTTGATAATCAGTCAATCAACAATCTGCCAAATTTTCAGAACAGTTCCCACTAGTGTATTCACATCACGGACACAGACCCCAATTTTGTCATGTACCCCGTAACGGGTTAAAAGGAGCATCAGTATTGGAACACAAGTGGAGTCTGTGTCTTTTGCTACAAACTCGATTTTATCAGTGTCAGGCACTAGGGACGGATTACAGAACCAGCAGAAATGGAAAACACATTGGAGTCTGGCATTGTTATTAACTACTTAACTACTAATTCCCCGCCCGTCACACTTTTACACACTGCTAGAGTTTTGGAGGATCGATATCCCGAATCTATCATCCAAAAACCCACCTTCCTTTGGGCACAACAAGCTCATCCAGTGTCCAAAATCGTGCGTGTCTGGGGCCAGCAGCTGACCTGGTATTTATTTCATGCTGAACGCCAGCTGTCCATCAACCTGCTCCGCCCTCCTCTCTGTGTAACAGCTTTACAAGCAGGCAAGTGTCCTTGTGGAAAGGTAAACAACTTATAGATCTCTCTCTCTCCCTCCCCTAACAGTATCCAAAAGTCAGTCTCATTCTCCCGAGATTTTAAAGTGATTGTCCGCAGAAAAAAAATGAACCCTAGGGGTACATAACATTAGTATCTATGAAATATATTAAATATAAAACCATATAAATCAAACGGGTTTGCAGAGTATATGCATATATATAGGAGGGAGAGGGAGGGGGAGGGGGAGCGAGCGCGATAAAGCATTGTGGTAAAGCTGTCAACCCAGGAAAGGGTTAAACACACTGATAGCTTTCCTCCGGTCACCCCTTTTCCACACTTTGAGCAAAACCCACCCCAGTCGTGGGCACACAAAGCTCATCCAGTGTCAGTTTCTTCCTTGTCTTCCGGGTGTCCGGTCTCTGTCTGATTACAAAGCCAGTTGATCCTGTGTATATTCCACAACTGCTGAAACACCAGTTGTCCATCATATAGCTCCGCCCTGCCGTAACCATGGCAATCTACGGGCTGTTCGTTGCTCTTTCTTTCACTCTGAATTAGCACACACACTCTCCTCATTTTTTAAAGGAACAGTCCATATTGAGTAATCCTTCAGAGCTCGCCATAGTTCCAAAAAACAAACTCACTGAAATTTAAACGTTGAAGACAGATATAATGATCTGAGTGAACAAATCTGTAATTGTCCCTCACAAGTCACAAAATCTGATATGGGATAAGAAGAAATCTTCGGTCAGTCATGTTAAAACATGAGACACAGGAACAGATTTATGAGATTCGGTCCATCGAGTCTGCTCCACCATTCAACCATGGCCGAGCTTGATTCCAGCACCATATTCCTCCTGTAACCCTGAATCTACTTAGCAATCACAAATATATTAATCTCTGCCATAAATGTACCCAAATGGCAGCCTCAACCACACTCTGTTGCAACAAATCCCACAGATCAGCCGCCCGTATGATATTCCCCTCATCTCAATTTTAAAGGGAGACTCGTTATTTTGAGACTGTACTCTCAGATCCCAAACTCTCCGTCTAAGAGAAGCATCCTTTCCATGTCCACTGTATCCAGGCTTTACAGCATTCGGTACGTTTCCTTAAACAAGCACCAGCCCCACCCCACCGACCCTCTGAACTCCATTGAGCACAGGCCCAAGACAGGTGACAGTGAGGGGAAAATTCCAAACACGGTTTGAACAGTGAACCCCGGGGTCAAATTCTATTGCTGCAAACATTTAATTACAGCCTCTCTCTGTGAGAGATTCTCTCCTCAGATTAGCAAACGTTGCTTCCAAAGGAACTCCAGAAACAGATATCTGAGCCCAGACCAGAAATACTCGCTCAACAGCTCATTAGCCCGAGCAGCTCGATCCCCAGAATTTACCTGGGTCAAAAGCTGTGATAGGGTCACACAGCTAAACGTGCCACTTACCGAGCCCAGGATTCTCAGACATCGTCCCCACATCAGGGATTTCCCCACAACCAATGTCCAGCAACCTGGGACTTCTGATTCATTGTGGAAGGAGGAACATTCAGCCCCATCTACAGAAGTACTGACCTGGGTCAAATCCCAAATACTGATAGTTCCATTTTCCCGGAGTCTACACCCCAGGATAGCAGGCCAAGCACCAATTTTCCCAGGACTCCCTTGCTGCCGGTACCACGCTGCAGTGTGTCGGCCATTCGGAGTTCAGAAACTAACACTGCTGCATCAACTACGGCGGAATGGGAACCTAATAATCCTCTGACTGGGCCAGATATTGGGCTGGTAAACCCGGCGCTCCGTTCCCGCAGTCTGAATTTAGCTTTGCGTCCGATCCCGGGCTGTGGAAGCAGTTAAATGTTGTTCCCCAAGCCGGGAGGAGGTTTCGAGTGAAGGCGGTCTGTTTGTGTCTGTGGGTAGAGGTTATGGGTGAACGTTGGGTGAGTGGTTGGATGGGTGTGGAGCCGTAGGCGCTGGGTGGGGTGGGTACTGTTCGGAGAAATTGAGATGATAGGTAGTTCCGTCACCCGGGGAAGGCGGGTCCCGGGACAAATTAAGATGATCTGGTCCATTGGATCAGTTCGCGTGTCCTGTCAGGAATCAACAATTCTTTCTTCATTTTAATTACTGCCTGGTCTTGCTGTTAACACTATGTTGCTACAGAGCCCAGACTGTGGAACCAGCTGTCATCGTCATGGTCTGCGAGTGCAGATTGGGGGGTGGGGGCGTCAGTGACCTCTGCATCAGAGAACGACCTCATTCTTGATACCACCCGAGATCCGGGTGAGTTGGGTCTCAAAATCGGAAATAAACTCAGTGGTCATTTTATCTGGTTCGCCTGTCCACCAGCTCCTCAATGCTGATCAGCCAATCTCGTGGCACCAGCTCAGTTACTCCAATAAAGGTATGTAGACATGGTCAAGAGGCTCAGGCGTTGTTCAGGAGAAACATCAGATGGTGGAAGAGCTGGAATCACAACGACTTTGACAGTGGAGTAATTGTAAGAGCCAGACGGTGTAGTCCGAATATCTCAGAATCCGTTGATCTTCTGGCCCTGTCATGCACAACAGCCTCAGTTTACAGAGAATGGTGCGAAAAACAAACAAACAAACACACAGAACCTTCCAGAGAGTGGCAGTGCAGTGCGGGCAAACGCCGTGTGTGAGAGAGAGGATAAACAAAACTGCAGACGGTGATCCACAACAGGGCCCACCAACAGCCTCTATAATGGGACCATCGCCTCTGTACATCCCCCACCCCCCGCTATAAGCTGCAATGTAGTCAGCTCTCATAATTTCGCCCCTACCCCATAACTACCTTTTGAAATGTCGTCGAGGATGGGCAGCTTGTGTCGATCCCGCCAGCGAAGGGATAAATATAGCGAAGCCCCATTTCCCTCGGTGAGGGATCAGTAAAGCCCCGACTGTGGAAGGACCGGCTTCCTGCTGCTGGAAACAGTAGATCAGGGACAGTTTCGAGCATTGTCTGTTTATTCGCAACTGCATTGAAAGCACGGCGCTTCCAATAACACTTCCAACTACACCGGTTTCCCAAGGGACATGCACTGGAAGGTGATCCAGTTAGCTGAAGGGAGTTATTAATTAATTCGAAAGCGATTCGCTACAATTCTACTGTTGAACAACCCAATACGTTCTCAATCTCATATTCTTATTTAAGTCTTCACAAAAGTGGCTAATTACCTTTGTGATGTTTATATTCCAGTATATACTGTTCCATACATTGTACCGAAGCTCCAGGTTCTGTTACCACCCTGTCCCAGTGAGGCTGTGTTACGGGTTCTGTAAGTAATGAACACACCCTGGTTAATGTTCAGTCAGCTCCTGGTGATAATCATTAACCAAACCTACAGTTTTATCAGCGGGTCTCTCCGTATCCTGGTCCTTGGTACAGGGTACGTTCTGTCTCCAACAAACATCACCATGGAGATGAAATGTGATAAAGGGTGACCTTGAACGTGGAAAGTATTTTGGTGCTAGACGGCACAGTTTTTAATATCGCAGAGACTGCTGATTTGCTGGGATTGTCACCTTCAACAGACTGAATTTTCAGAGAATGTTGCGGGGAAAAAATCAGATAGCTGCAGTTCTGTGAGCAAAAATGACTGGTGAATGAGAGATATCGGAAGGGAAAGGCGAGATTGATTCAATCTTCCAGGAAGACGACAGTAACTCGAATAACCACGATGCAACTGCACTGTGCAGAGAGGTGTCACTGAACGTGTAACATGGCGCACATTGAGGTGGACGGGTAACAGCTGTAGAAGACCACGGACATACACTCAGTGGCCATATGATTAGGCACAAGAGGTACACAATACAATGCCCACTGATGTTTTTATCAATAGCCGCGAGATTTCCTTCAGAAAGTTTTATTTTAGATAATGTTGTTTTAAGATGCACTCTGTCTTTGCTCAAAGTAACACGCACATGTACTGAAAAATAAACAAGTGCTGAGCTCCTGATTCCGTTCCCAGTGAATATGTGCACTGAATTCTCTGGGTCCAAACAGCGAGTGAACACACCCTGTGGAATGTTCATCGATAACACGCTCATTAACATGGACCTCACACTAATCAGGATGTAACTCCACACCCGCTCCCCAGTGTTCTCCGGTCTAGGTTTACTATTGTACTTCAGTGCACAGTGACAAAGATTACATACCGTATCTGTCAACAAATTCAGACTGCTCCAGGGAGCAACCGCGACCCGCATCCTGGTTACGATCGGCTGGTCTCATCGAATTAATTTATTATTTTCTTCGGGAACAATTAATTCTTAGAATGAAAAGCCCAGTGAGAGGTGAGGGTAAAGTTCGATACAGGTTTATTGGAAAGACACAGCAGCAGGACGGGCACTGTCAACTCCGGTGAAAAGATATGCATTTGGAATAATCCTTTGTTTTGAATACTGGACATTCCCTTTCGCCAGATTTCACAATGCTTCCGCAGCACCGATCACAAAGTCGGACCGCTTATAGAGCAATCTTCAATATTTGTCCACAATGGGGCCATTACAATAATGGGCAAGGCAGCCACTGTGTCGACATTACAATCAGGAGATAACCAGTCTGAAAGAGTACAGCAAGATAAGAATATATTTCACCATCAGATAAGTGTTCACTTACTGGAAATTAATAACATTAGCAATCAGATTAAAAAATGACTAATGGGTCTATTTAATTTCCACAAATCGGTTTGTTTCCCACTATAACACTTATTCTACAGACACCTCAGCCGTTTCTCCTCACTGTGTGATGAAAACCCCTTTGACATTAAATTCAATTTTTTTTTGCTTTTGTCAGCCGTAGGGTGCTAACGAAATATTTAATAACATTCACATTCCGCATTTACTTTGACAAACGTAGATCTGTCAGTGATCTCACCTGTAACAACTCACTTACTTGTGCATCAGGGGTCATTGCAATGCAGGATTGCAATATTAATTAAAAGCCTCTCATTCTCCTGCATATTGAGGACGGTCATTCCCATGACACACTAGACCCACAGAGAGAGAGAAAACATCTCAACTGTCTTCAACTGGCGGTGCCTGGTTTCAGATCCTCACACAACAGGAATTATTTAGCCCACATCCCTGTCGAACTCCGTGGGATACTTTATGTCTCATTAATGTCCCCACTCACTTTACCAAACTGTAGCAGATACAATCAAGTATCTTAATATTTTAAAAATCTGTACTGTATACAACCAGGTCTCTCCTCGTTTATGTAACACCACAAGTCAAGTTCATAGCAGTTTCCTCATAGAACAACATGCACGGGTAGATATCTGCCTGCTAAACCTTCTTTTGATCTCCCACCTACCCACTCACATCTGACAGAAGGGAAACAAGACTGCAGACGGTGATGCACAAGCATCACTTCTTTACATTCCCCCTCCCTGCTATAATCTGCAATGTGGGTAGTTCTCATAATTTGCCCCCCCCCAAAAAAAAAAGCTGTCCACCGGAATGCCGTCTAGGATGGACACGGATAGTCTCGGTCCCGCCAGTGTAGGAATAAGCAAAGCGAATCCTCATTTCCCTCGGTCAGGGATCAGTAAAACCCCGAGTGTGGACGTATCGGCCTCCTGCTGTTGCAAGCAGTAGCCCGGGGACAGTTCCGAGATGCGGGAAGCTCGCACCTCCCGAGCCTATGCTGATGATTCGGAGCTGGGTTGAAAATCCGGCGTTTCCGATAACACCTCCTACTGCCCCGGTTTCCCGCGGGACTTGCACAGGAAGCCGATGCATTCAATTAGCCGAAGAGAATGATTAATTCTTTCAAAATCGATTTGCTGCAGTTCTGCTATTGAACAACCCAATACGTTCTCAATCTCATTTAAGTGTTCACAAAAATGGCTAAATATATTTATGATGTCTATTTTTTCAGTATATAGAGCTTCTTTGTGATGTTTATATTTCAGTAAAAAGAGCTTCTTACCTTGTACCGCGGCTCCTGGTTCTGTTACCACCCTGTCCTATTGAGGCTATGTTACGGGTTCGGTAAGTAATTAACACAACCTGGTTAATGTTCAGTCAGCTCCTGGTGATAATCATTAACTAAACCCACAGTTTTATCAGCTGGTTTCTCCGTGTCCTGTTCTTTGGTACAGGGTACATTCCGTCTCCAACAATCATCAGAATGTAGATGAAATGTAATCTCCGTAACTTTGAGAGTGGAATCTTTGTTGGTGCCAGACGGTGCAGTTTGAATATCGCAGGGACTGCTGATTCCTGGGATTGTCACGGTCAACAATTTCAGTTTTGCGGAGAATGGCGCGGGGGAAATAAAATCCGTGAGCGACAGTTCTGTGAGCAAAAGCCTCTTATTAATGAGAGACATCAGAAGAGAAAAGCGAGATTGCTTCAATCTGCCGGGAAGACGAGAGTAACTCAAATCACCTCGTAAATGTACATCTTGCAGAGAGGCATCACTGAACGTATAACTTGGTGAACATTGAACTGGACTGGCTACAGCTGTAGAAGATCACAGACATACAACGAGTGATACATTATTAAGTACAGGAGGAGCACAACGCAGTGCACACTGATATTTTTTTATCAACAGCCAGTGTGATTTAATTCAGAAAGTTTTATTTTAAATGTCACTGACAGATGCATGCTGTATTCGCTAAAATAACACACTGTCACATGTAGAAACATCATGCTGATCCGCAGAGCCACACAATTATAAAGACAACATTGGAATGGTAGAAGCACTGGAAATCCTGCCGTGACAAGGAAGGCGCATTAAAACACCATAACAGTCTCTGTCTCGCAAGAGAGCCCACATGGTCCAGTATCTATCGCCTAAACCTTCTTTGAACTCCAAACCCCCAGTTGTTTGTGCTATTATACTTGTTAAAATAGACAGTGTTTCCTGTGTTTCCTCAATGGCAGCTAAATGCGGAAAATGTTTCTGAGGGACATCATTCACTCTCCTCTGAAAAATACAGTGATTGGCACGAAGAGAGAGGTAAAATAAACACAGACAGACATAGAGAAAGAGAAACACACACACACACACACACACACACACACACACACACACACACACACACACACACACACACACACACACACACACACACACACACACACACGGACAGAGGCACAGAGAGAAGTACACAGAGACAGACCGAGAGATTGAAAGAGCAAGAGATACACCAATGGGAAGGGATAGCTGGAGAATGACAGACCAACTCAAACGGGATCTTATGTAAACCCCAGAGTGCTAACCTGCGACTTCGTTTCCCTAACTCATCCAAGGTCATCTCTGTCTGTCTGCCTGTCTGTCAGTCTCTCTCTCTCTCTCTCTCTCTCTCTCTCTCTCTCTCTCTCTCTCTCTCTTCCCCACCACCCCTGTAACTCTCCATCTTTTTCCGTTTCACCCTCCCTCTTCCGTTTCCTTGCCGACTGGTAGACTTTTTGTGCTGGGTACCATTCACCACCGCTCTCCAGGTATTGTCAAATGAATTGCATCGACCCTCATCGTCCACTCACTCCTGACTCTGCTTATTCAATCCTAACTCCACCATCTCTTACAACACACTGGAGAAACTCAGCAAGTCGGGCAGCATCCTTAGAAACGAGCAGCCAACTTTTCTGGCCGAGACCCTTCGTCAGGGCCATGAAATAATGTTGGTTGTAGCCCAGTAAAAAGGTCACCCAGGTAGGTCAGGTGACCTTGAGCCAGACAATTGATGAGGAACAGTATAGGACTCAGTAACTCTAAATCCTCAGGGGTCATAGCTTCCCAGCAACCAGCGACAACCATCACAGATAAGGAGGACCCCACGGACACGTAGAGATCGGGACCATGAGCAACGCCTGGCCAGCGTAGACTCCTTCCCCGGGTAGTACATTTTCTCTTCATTGATTGTTCATGGAGTGACAGGGGTTTTAGTAGGGTGCACACAGGTAGATAGTTTCTGAATCCATGTGCTTTTTACTTGAAACAATGAAAGTTACTTGTCGGTAAATGCAGATTATCTGTGACATCGATCATAATTACAGGGGAGATCCTTGTAACAGGGTTCTTTGTAGGAGGCAGCAAGTGGAGATAGAAGGATCATTCTCTGGTTGGCTGCCAGTGACCAGTGATGTTCTGCAACGGTCGGTGTTGGGGCCGATTCTTTTTAAGCAGTAAAACAATGATTTAGATGATGGAATAGATGGTTTTCTGGCGAAGCTTGCAGATGATATGAAGATTGGTGGATGGGTACGTCTTGTTGTGGAAACAGATAGGATGCAGATGGACTCTGATAGATTATCAGAATGGGAAAGAGAGTGATAAATGAAACACAAGGATGGGATATGCATGGTCACGCACTTTGGGAGTAGAAATAAACGTGCAGACAATTTTCTAAACGCAGAGGAAATACAAAAATCTGAGATGCAAAGGGACTTGGGAGACTTTGTTCAGAAGACCCTAAAGGTCACCTTGCAGGTAGATACGGTGGCGAGGAAGGGAAATGCAATATTAACATTCATTTCAACACACCCAGAATACAAAGATGAGATGCGCTTTTCAGGGTTTATAAGGCACTGAGGTGAGGACTCAACTTGAGTATTGTGAACCACTTTGGTTCCATATCTAAGAACCTATATTGGAGAGGGTTCAGCGGAGATCCCCAAGAATGATTCCTGAGCTGAATAGATGATCAGACGAGGAACGTTCGTTCGTTCTGGCTTGTCAATCGCTACAATTTAACAGCATAAAACGGAGAATTGGTCAAAAAACACTGAGGCTATCTACAAGAAGGGTCAGAGCCGTCTCTATTTCCTGAGGAGACTGAGATCCTTTAACATCTGCCGGACGATGCTGAGGATGTTCTACGAGTCTGTGCTGGCCACTACTATCATGTTTGCTGTTGTGTGCTGGGGCAGCTGGCTGAGGGTAGCAGACACCAACAGAATCAACAAACTCATTCTTAAGGCCAGTGATGTTGTGGGGGTAGAACTGGACTCTCTGACGGTGGTGTCTGAAAAGAGGATGCTATCCAAGTTGCATGCCATCTTGGACAATGTCTCCCATCCACTCCATAATGTACTGGTTAGGCACAGGAGTACATTCAGCCAGAGACTCATTCCACCGAGATGCAACACTGAGCGTCATAGGAAGTCATTCCTTCCTGTGGCCATCAAACTTTACAACTCCTCCCTTGGAGTGTCTGATACATTGAGCCAATAGGCTGGTCCTGGACTTATTTCCACTTGGCATAATTTACCTATTATTATTTAATTATTTATGTTTTTTTTATATTGCTATATTTCTGCACTATTCTTGGTTGGTGCGGCTGTAAGGAAACCGAATTTCCCTGTCTGTCTGCCTGACTGAAGGGATCTCATTGAAACCTTTGAAAGGACTGAGCAGAGTAGACGTGGAAAGAATGTTTCCCATGGTGGGTGAGTCTAGGGCAAGAGGGCACAGTCTCAGGATAAATGGGCCTCCACACAGAGATGTGAAGTAATTTCTTTTGCCAGAGGGTGTTTAAGTTCGGGAATTTATTACCAGAGACAGCTGTGGAGGCCAGGTCGTTGGGGCTATTTAAGACAGAGTTTGATTCAACATGCCATCAAGGTTTTTGCGTAGAAAGCCTGAGAGTGGAGCTGAGGAGGGGGGAAAAGGATTAACTATGATTAAATAGCGGAGCAGACTCGATTGACCAAATGACCTATTTCTGCCCCCGTACATGAATCTGCTAAACAAGATAAACGCCCCCTATAAGGTACCAGCACGGACTGAAGATTGGCTGACTGGCAGGATGCATAAAGTGAGGAGAAGGGAGCTTTCTGGTTGGCTGCCGGTGACTAGTCCGTGTTCGTACCACGTCATTTCAAGTTACAAGTCAATAATCTGGATGGTTGGCTTTGAGGCCAAATTTGCGTACGATCCAAATATAGTTGGAAGGGTAGGTAGTGTTGAGAAAGCAAAAAGTCTGCAGAAGACCTTGGGCAGATTAAAAGAAATGGCAATAAAGGAGCAGATGGAATATATTGAAGTGAATTGTATGTAGATGCACTTTGTTAGAAGCAATGAAGGCGAATGCTATTTTCTATCTGAGGATAAAATCAGAAAAGAAAGGGTGTAAAAGGAGTTTGGGCATCCAGAAGGTTAATTTCGAGTTTGAGACGGTAGTAAGGAAGAAAGGTTGTTGAAATGCAATGTCAACATTCATTTCGAGAGAACGAGAAAATGAACACAGATATGTAATGTAGAGCCTTTGTAAGGTATTGGTGAGACCGCACCTGGAATATGGCGAACGATTTGGGTCCCCTAACGAACACGGATGTGCTGGCAGTGGTGGTAGTCCAGATGGTGGTCTGGAGAGTAATTTTGGGAATGAAAGGGTTACATATGAGGAAAGTTTTAGGCCCTGTATTCATTAGAATTTGTAACAATGAGACGGGGATCTCATTGAAATTTATCAAATACTGAAAGCCCGAGTGTGGCATTGACAGGTAGTTCACAGAGGCACAAGCTCAGATAAGAACGTCCCTTTGGAACGAGGTTGAGAAGGAATTAAAAAAGGAAAAGTACATCTCAGAGTTCCTGCCGTTAGCCTCCACCCCTCCATAGAGTACGAGGCAAGTTATATATATAGCAGTGGTATGCCATTGCCTTCTGCTGGGTGAGTTTCCCAGCTCGTAACCCAGCACGAATGACATGCAGGGGTGCCTGCTGGATTCGAAGTCCAACGCTGTTGCCACTACGCCACCAGCCCATTCGAGATGGAAGCTACAACGATGTGCATCTGTGGAATTATTTGCCACCGATAGCATATTTAAAGCGGAGGTTGACAGGTTCATAACTAATAAGGTATCAAAGATGACGAGGGGAAGGCAGGGGAATGAGTTTGAGGGGGATAATATATCAGCCATGAGGGAATGGTGTAGCATCATCGGTGAGCCGAATAATCTAATTTTGTTCCCATATATTGTGGAATTGTGGCCAAATTTTGTCACAGTATTGTTCTGAGAAACTGCGAATGTTTTGAGTTGTACAACGAGATAAGTTCAAGATGAATTAAATAAAATTTCAATAGTTTTTTTTATCACATTGCATGATTTCAAGAAAACAGTTATTATGTAAATTTGCCATCTGGTTCCAGAATAATTCTTTTTCATGTCCAAAGCCATCTGACTCCCAGATGCCAAAACTTGGTGGACTGGAAGTTTTAAAGTGCTGGCTTTAAAGATGGCCCCCCACACCGATAAACATGTAACGACGAGGATGGGATTCGAACCCACGCGTGCAGAGCACAGTGGATTAGCAGTCCATCGCCTTAACCTCTCGGCCACCTCGTCAGTTCTTCTCTGTCTAGTGAGAAAAAGTTCTGAATTTCTCCAGAGTACTTACAATCTCTGCTTACGCTCTACACATTTGTTTTCAGATTCTCTGCCGATTTACTTTGCTGGCCGTGCTTACCAGAATTCATGGACGTGAATAAGGAAAGTTAAGAAAGATTTGTACCAAACACAGGAAAAACATCGAAATAGGTATTTTATGCACTTCAGACGCTATGGACGTGCTGTGGCAAAAGGATCGATTCCGTGCTCTGTAACTTGTAGAAACTGTGATTTTTTTGAGTTGTACACTGAGACATATTTATGTTAAATGAAATAACATTTCATAAGAACTTATGAACATAAGAGATAGGAGCAGGAGTAGGCCAATCGGCCCCTCAAGCCTGCTCCGCCATTCAACAAGATCATGGCTGATCCAATCTTAACTCTAGTTTTCACCGAATCCCACAAGGCAACAGTGCCAACCAACAGGGCACCACGCCGCCCATTTTATTTTATTATTCATCCCGCCCAAACCCATGTGATCACCCGGGGGAAAAAAGCCGAGTTGCCAATTGAGGAGAAAAATTCTGGAAAATTCCTCTCCGACCCATCCAGGCTATCGAAAACTGATCCAGGAGATCACATGGCTGATCTAAACCTAGCCTCATGTCCACTTACCTGTTCGCTCACCGTATCCCCTAATGCCATTTTTATCCAGGAAAATGTCTATCTCCGTTTTGAATTTATTGAGTGTAGTAGCTTTCACAGCTCTCTGGGGCAGTAAATTCCACAGCCCCACTACCCTCTGAGTGAAGAAATTTCTCCGCATCTCAGTCCTGGAACGGCATCCCCTTATTTTAAGATTATGCCCCCTAGTCCTAGTTTCACCCATCATTGGGAACATTCTCCCCGCATCCACCCGATCAAGCCCCTTCACAATCTTATATGTTTCAATAAGATCGCCTCTCATTCTTCGGAACTCCAATGAGTAGAGTCCCAATCTACTTAACCTCTCATCATACATCAACCCACCCATCCCCGGAATTAACCTTTCATCATCTTTCGTATCATATTGCTGGATTTCAAGTAAACAGATATTCTAGGAATTTGGCAGGTGGTTCGAGAATGACGGCTTCCCGTGTATTGGCCAAATGCATAACCCGATAACTACTACATTAAGGACACGCTGAAGGGTACGTCCGGCCTAACGCTTAACCAACACAAACACATGGCTGCTCAGTTCCGGAATATCAAACCAATGGCTGAAATCGAGTTCACCCTATCAATAATGTATTGAATCTGGTGGACCATTGTCACAGATTCCAATCCCAGAATATAACGCCGCTGCAAAAGACAGTGGTGAGTGCCTTTGAGAATTCCTTTCTGTGTGACAGAAAGAGAATATTGAATTTAAATGAAGAGCCCAAAGCCAGAATGAATGTAGAGATATTGAAAACAATAGCTGAATGTTCACCTGGAATGAAAACACTGCGTGCCAATACTTTTAGCTTGGTCAGGAAGTCATTCTACACGTGGGAAACTACTTGCAGCAGTCAGCATGTTCCCCATTCTTTCCCCTGACATTTCTCCCATGAATTGGACTGTGTGGCCTAATGGATAAGGCGTCTGACTTCGGTGCTTGATTGGAAGTCATCAGAAGATTGCAGGTTCGAGTCCTGCCACGGCCGTTTTGACAAACTGGCGGATTTGATATCATTCTGTCTCTCCCTCCCTGCAGCATGGCGGTCTCAATTCCGCGTGAGGATTAGTCGGAGTACTCCACCACCGGGGAAAACAAATGCCTCGTCTTCGTTGTACGCAACATATAATATTACGTGTCTAGTCTGTGTAGTATTTCTGCAGACACTTTCATAAACAATTGGCTGGAGCTTCTCAGACGTTCAGGAGGAGCTGCTGCTGGGTAGGTGAAGCTTATTTCACATTCAACTCCGTCTCCGAGTCCACCTGTTCGATGAGAATTCACCACCCAGCCCTGACTGTATATTCTTCTGTCTCCAACCCTCCTCCTCCTCTTGGACACAGCGCGCCGATTCTCTCCCTGCTCTGGGTCTTTTCATCACTAATTGCCGACTAGACTTCAACCGCCTCAACATCAGGTATCCTCACCGCTCCTCGAACCTTACCGCCTCTGAATGCACTGCCCCTCCAATCACTCAACATCAGAGTCAAAGATGCCATCGATCTCGATGACAAAGCGATTGCTGCTTTAGAGTAGCGGACTGGTGTCTGCCTTGCTGAGGCGAGGCGGTAACCCTCAGACACATCCTTATGCCGACACCTTGAAGAATCCCGACCCCGAACCATCAGAGAAATGCATCCGGCATTATCACTGATATCATCAACTCTGGAGAACCTCCATTCACTGTCGAAAACTCGTGGTCCCGTTGCACTGAACTACTCGCTCCTATCTCTTACTCGATTCACAATCCTGATTGACCAGGTAGGCCCATTGTCTCTGTCTCCTCCTGCCCTACTGATCCTGTGTTCCGATAACTCCAGTCCATGCTATGTCCCATACTTCAGACCCTTCCCACCTACATTTGGACACTTCCTTGCTCTCGATCAACTGACTAACCTTCAGTTCGCTGGCATTGACCGTCTCATTTTCTCTATGGATGTCCAGTCCCCATCAACTCTCCACTTATTTCTCAAGGAAAACTTTCTATAGATTTGTGATACAGAGTGTATCGACTGACTGCCTCATGGCTTGGTATGGAAACATCAATGTGATTGAACGTAAGTTCCTACAGAATGTGGCGGGTTCGGCGCAGTACATGTCCGGTAAAGCTGTCCCAGCATTGAGCACATCTCTCTTTGGGAAATTTGCCATCGCTTATTTGGTGGGTGGTGGCGCAGATGCTTTCTGCTGAAACGTGGAGGTGGTTGATACCTTGCTCTGCTCGTGCTGATTTATTATTCCCATCAACCCTCATTTTCCCGCCCTCTGCCCGGCACCTTTGACGTCCTTACTGATCGGAGATCTATCGATTTTTAATTTATCAAGACCTAATGGCTCCGCCTCTACAACCGTCAACAGCAATGAGTTCCACAGATTCACCGCTCTGATGGAAGAAATTTCTCCTCATCTTTCTTGTAAAGTAAATTTCTTGTATTCTGAGGCCTTCTGATCCTAGCCTCCCCCACTATGTGATTTATGCCCACCACATCCACTCTCACCGTCTTTCAATATTCTATATTTTCCAATGATATACACCCAACATTTATCAAACGCTTCTCACATGTTAATCCTTTAATTTCGGGATTATTGCTGTGTGCGGCCCCGGGACCTTCTCCAATACCAGTGCATCTTTTCTTAGATAAGGTGCCCGAAATTGCTCATAGTTCCTGAAGTACTACCTGACCATACTAAGCCTCAGCATTTAATATTGTAGTCTTCCAAAATGAATGCTGACATCTCACAGTGGCTGACGTGATGAATATGGGGACGGCAGCTTGTAAAAGTTTGAAGATGCCCGTGGAGACGTCAGTGCTCTGGCCTGCACACGGCCTCAGCTGTCGGTCTGGGATTTTGACTGATCCGGCAGCCTTACGGGGACTGGCTCCGTGCAGAGTCGTTCCCATGTCCACCGCTGCTGCAGACGGCGGCTGCCAACCTAAGGACTTTATGTTGATATGAGTTTGCTCTCTGCGGAGGCCTTCTCATGTACGGTACCACTGCTACCGACAGTGGCTGCTCACCTGTAAGGCGTCATGTTGATGTGGACTGGGTCTCTGCAGAGGATAGCTCATGCCTGCCACTGCCAGCGACAGCGGCTGCTCAGCAGGAAAGTGTTATGTTGACGGGGACTGGCTCTCTGCAGAATTGTTCTGTTCTCTGCCGCTGCTGCAGAGGGCGGCTACTCAGCTGCAAGGCGTCGTGTTGCATCTCTCGAAGTGTGCAAAATATTCCCTTGAGCGATTCGTTAGGGAGGCCGCACTGGTACAGTCGCCAGTCACTGGTACAGTTTTCCTCGTAGACAGAAATGCCCCTATCAGAAAGTTATTGCTGATAGTTTTTTCTTCGCCTTGACTGCCTGTGCCCTCTTGATACCTAATATGTCGCGCAGGTTAGCGTGATAGAAGGCTCTTGCATTGATGGATAAACCGTCCGGACTCCTCCAGAGAGCCGGTGATACTGTGAAGCTTTCCCAGTGCGTCCTTAGCGGTCACGGTCGGGGTGGGGTGGGGTGGGGTCTGGGTTTTAATGAACGCATCAGTAAACTGACTGAGGAGGTATTTTGGTCGCCATTTCATTCCGATGGTGGTTGTCATCCGTGTGTTTCGGAAGGACAATGCGCGACGGTCATCATCATCACGAGCCTGGGCGGAAGGTATGGAGATCTTGAGCTGCCCAGTGGTCAAGATACCCCCTTCCGGCCTCACCAGTGTAGTCCAAAGGAAACCTTATGAATCAACACGTTGTCACCAGCTTGGCTGCCGGAGCAGCGGGAAGGATGTTAGAGACGTCCAGCCACCTTAGGGACTGCACTCCGGTTTTGCTGTCTGAGTTCACTCACGGAGCCTCTGTCTCTCCCGAAGCTGCCCACAAGGCAGTGGGGTTATTTACCTAGAGCTGAGGATCTCGTCCACGAGTACCAGGGCGTGTCCACACGCCGGTGGGCCTGCCTGCTACGTATTCAAGGGCCAGAAGTCCGTCTGGCTATCTGTAATTCAGCGTGAGTCCGGAAGGAGTTCAGTTTCCATGTGTCGCCGGCGAGCAGGCACTACACGATGCTTGCTGTTGGAGAGGTTATGCACTGAGACGGAGAGACTTACAAGTTCTGCTCTCCTTTTCGCGAGACTGCTAGCCAGCGGTGGAAGATGAAAATGAGAGCGACAAACACTACCCACTACACTACCACACTAGACGAGTCACAACAACCATATTGATATCTGTGACCCTCATGCTATAATACACCTCATTAATGTCACCCCTCAGCGTCCTGTGCCACAGGAAGAAGTTTTAACCTTCACAACTTCGCCTTATATGTCAAACCGGGTGTTCCAGGTAACATTCTTATGAACCGTTCCCGGTCTGCTTTCCAGTCTAACGGTATCCTTCCTATACCTTGTCTACATGTATAACCGGTTTCAGCGAATATGCTTCCATAAGCTTGGTTCATCCAATTCTACGAATTCGCCAGTACCCTGCCATTTACTATGCAAGAACTGCCCTGCCTTAACTTTACAAAGCGCAGCATCTTGTCAGGTTAAATTCCACCTGCCATTCCTTGGCCCCTTTCTAAGTTGATCTCGCTCTCTTTGTAAAATTTAGACAATGATCTTCATTGTCCAAGACACCACCAATATTGATGTCATTTACACATTTAGGAACCATCTGATTATACCCAATTATCCTCTGTTTAAATGCTGAAAGATTCCAACACCCGCATCCCTTCCCGTAACTCTTCCACCAGCGCTGTTAGGCTCAATGGCCTGCAATTTATGCATCGTTGTTTTATTTCCTGCACAGATCGTGTTTAACCATGCTGTGCGACATGATGCAGTTTGTAGGCTCAGGTAAGAGCGGGATGTCTTCATCATCGATAAGGCTTTAGGGAGCTTTGATTTTCGTGTATAAATCCAAAGATCCACGATGGCACTGTCGATACAGATGACTTACTGCCGACAGCTCGCAAAATGTCGAGATGTGCTTCCTCTGTACCACATTCGCATCAATCTGAAGCTCCGAATTTCCCTTTCAGAAACATACTTTGGAGCTGTCTAAATAAATTGGATATTTAACGAGCTTCCGAAGGACCAGGTGGACTTGACTCTCGGGAATGCAGGTGCGGCACCTTTCAGCGATCAGCGAAGGTCAGCCATTACCACTGCCGGAAAAGTGGTCGGTTCGGATGACTTCAAAGCCAGACTAAAACGATGGGATATGAAGCATCCTGTACCCGGCACGATGTCAACAAAAGGCCAATTACTAGAAAGCAAAACACATGACGTAACTTCAACATTGCTGTTTCTGAGGGAAATGGGGGACTGTTGCCTTCAGTGTTTCATGGAGACACGGTTCACTTCGGTGGAGCAGCTGAAGGCTTCTCAATCCACCGTTCGGAGAAGGTAATAAGTTATTGTGGTGGCAGTGTTAGGGGAGTGTTGTCTCATGATAGACTCTTCATGCTCTCCGTACATAGTGTTCTTGCTGCATGCTTGTTCTCCCAAGCTGGAACATACAATGATTAAGTTCTGTCGGGGCTACTTACCGAGACGGTTCTCCTCTGTGATCCAAACCACATGTTACACACCGCCAGGGCAGATATCGCAGTCTTTATAAAGACACGAATAATGATCACTAGTGTTCCCCACTGATTCATTCAGAGTACAGACGGTTTCCCGACCGGCAGCGCTGGATGAACAAGAGATCTGCAACCTGCTGAGCGCCAGATTCGTGACGTTCGGCTCGGGCGACGAAGGAAATTACAAGCGGTGCAGGTGTGATCTCCGGAAAGCTGTCTCACAGGTGAAGTGGCAATCCAGACAAAACTTGAAAGACTGAAAGATGCTCGACAGCTGCCACGTGGCTTGAATGCTATCACATCCAACAAGAAAAAAAAACAACTGAGCGACAAACGTGACAGCTGGTTTTCCGCTCCCAGATGAACTCAATGCATTTTATGCTCATTTTGACCGACTTAGGAGGCACCTTAGCAAATTCCCTCTGTTCCCCACGACCCGGTGACTTCACTCTCTGAGGCCGACGTGAGAACATCCTTCAGGATGGTGAACTTTACACAAGCGCTTTCCTGCAGAAAGCAACTGGCCCGGACGGTGCACCCGTCTGATCAGCTGTGCGAATTACATGGCTGGAGATTTCACTTGTATCTTTAACCGCTCGCCTCGTTTGTCTGAGCTGCTCACAGTGTCAGGAGGTCTTCAACCATACTGGTGCCCAAGAGGTTTGTGGTAACCTGCCTCAAAGACTATCGTTCAGAAGCACCAACTTCCACTTTGATGAAGTGTTTTGAGTGGTTGGGGACGAAACGTATTGGCTCTAGGCCGAGGACCGACTTGGGTCCGCTGCAGTTTGCCTGCCGTCTCCAGGTCAAAAACAGATGCCAATTTATAGACTATTCACTCGTCCCGGGGACAAGTAGAGAGTGAAGATCGATACATCGTGATGCACGTCATTGAGTAGAATTCGGGATTGAACACTGTCATTCCCACAGAACTAATCGTAATCATATGTATGCGTCAATAACACCTTCTGCAATGGATCCTCGATTTCCCCACTGGTATAAGTCAGTCAATTTGGAATGTGATAACATCTCCTCCACAATCACCATCAGCTTAGGTGCACGAACAGGCTCAGCCCCTGCTCTACTCGCTTTATAACTGTGACGGAGGCTAAGTACAACCCCGATGCCACATTTGAGTAAGCTGACGGTACCTCTGTTGTTTCTCGTATAAGAAGTTGGGGTGAATCGGTATATAGCAGGGAGATTGAAAGTCTGCCTGAATCGCGGCACGACAGAAACCGCCTATTCACCGTCGCCAAAGTAAAGAGCTGATTATTGAAGACAGAAAGGAGACACCGGAGGTCGGTGAACTACTCCTCATTAGGGTATCAGAGGGTGAGAGGGTCAGTAACTTTGAATTCTGTGGAGTTACCCTATCAAAAGATCTCTTCTAGTTCTAGCAATTACGTGCCAAAACACGGCAGCTCCTCTACTTTCTCAGTTGTTTACGAAGATTAGGCATTTCATCTCATTGTTTGACAGCCTTATATGGAGGTGCGGTGGCGAGGCTATTTACAGTTGCATCACGACCTGGTACAGATTATCAATAGCTTTGAACGCAAAAGTGTACACAGAGTAGTGTATAAGGCCGATTTCATCACAAATATCCGTTCATTTATCAGGAGCGCTGATGCAGGGAACAGCATCAGTCATTTAGGTCCCCACCATCCAGACCGTGCTCTCTTCTCGCTGCTGCCATGAGGTGGCGGTGGGTGGTGTTGGTGAGGGGACAGAAAGAATATGTTGCCCACGACTAGGGAACAAAAACTGATACCCTCTCAACTATTAGGAAACTGAACCGGAGTGGGTAACATCGCTCAATCTATCACTGAACTGATTCCACGGCCGACTGACAAACTCCCAATGACGGTCCAGCTCAAAAACGCAATATTTATCACTTATTTCTTCATAATTATGATTTATGTATATATTTTATTCTATATTTGCTCATTCGTTTGTTATGTTTCGTTGTGTACAGTGCTTCCGTAGCTTCCCTGATGGTCTTGTGGCGACCCACTTTCTGTGCAGGCGAACCTGCTCACAAATTGCCCGCGCGCGGGGAGAGAATTTGGTAATGCACTTCGGACGTCATTTCCGCCCGGAGAGACGATTAAATTTGAATAAAATAGTCTCGAAACGATTTATCGACTGCGTGTTGTTGTTTCCTGCTCTGTATGTAGTACTTCGCTACAGTCTAGTGGTTAGGATTCGGCGCTCTCACTGCCGCGGCCCAGGTTCGGTTCCCGGTCAGGGAATTAGAATACTTCTTGCAATAATCTATAGTTCTTATTCTAACTTATCGTGTCTATTAACCTGCTGCCACAACCAACCGCATTCCTGTCTATATAACCATATAACCATATAACCATATAACAATCACAGCACGGAAACAGGCCATTCCGGCCCTCCTAGTCCGTGCCGAACTCTTAATCTCACCTAGTCCCACCTACCCGCACTCAGCCCATAACCCTCCACTCCTTTCCTATCCATATACCTATCCAATTTTACCTTAAATGACACAACTGATCTGGCCTCTACTACTTCTACAGGATATCATTCCTGCCGATTCAGGACTATTATTCTATAAGACCTAGGAGCAGAATTAGTCCCTTTGGCCCATCGGGTTTGCTTCGCCATTTCATCGTGGAAGATGCAGTTTTTCTCTCAGCCCCATTCTCCTGCCTTCTCCCTGTATCCCTTCATGCGCGGATCAATCAGGAATTTATCAGCCTTAAACACGTACAGATAAAGACGGTCTCCACAACTGCTTGAGGCAACGAATTCCCCAGATCCACCATTCTCCACCTGAAGACTTCACTCCTGATCTCCACTCTGAAATGACGTCCCTCTATTCCGAGGCTGCGTCCTCTGGTCTTAGACTCACCCGATTCAGCGAGCGCGTCTCCACCCCCGCGACTCCAAAGAGTCTGCATTCCCACGCCTGACTTGAGATAATATCTTACCATATATGCAAATTTCAATACATTTCCATGAATGTAACATGGTTTATTTTTCTGCTCGACTATTTAAAACTTCATTATAAACAAACAGGAAGGAAGATATTAACTTAATTCATCAGTACCACTGAACATGGCAGAGTACACACAGGAAAATGCCCTTTGTCCCACCTTGTCTGTGCTGAACGATACTAATCGAAACATTTCATGTGAAGATATGAATAAAAATATATGAACACGCAGCAGCAGCTATTCAGTAAGGATCGGTTGATCTGATCGTGACCTCCATTCCCCATTCCCTCACCCACCCCCGCCACCGTCATTGCTCTTCACCCCAGTTCATATCAACAGGCGAGACGGAGTGCCTGCTCCTTGGGTATATGGGGGGCATTCGATCCCGGAACGTCATTCCGTGTATGAAACTGAGCAGAAAAGACCTGAGAGCTGCCTTATTCCCCTGATATGACGGCAGAATCCCGATCTCTTAGCCGTGCTCGGACTTCTATTGCCAGCCGTCAGCCATGATTTGTTCTGACGTAGATAAATAACAGAGAGGCGGCAACGAATTATTGTATGAAATCTCTTTTCAGGGCGGTGTCCGAGATCGCTGCAGATCCACAGTCACTGCCGAGGTATTTGTCAATTTGACATCATTATGTCGGCCAGACTGCCGAATGCACCGTCCTCAGCAAAGGGAGCAAAAGGATTCTCTCCCGGGAGAATCCCACCCCGGGATACCGGTGTCCCAGACTGATCCCCAGATCCCGAGCTCATCTCGTCTGTGTAATTCCATGGGGTCACATGTGGGGGGAGTCTCGCGAGTCCGGTGGAAGCTGCGCCGCTCGACAACAGGCGGAAATACGTCACTGCGGGACTGCTTCCGATGCCACCGAGCTCGAGACTGGAGTCAGTTCCTTTAAAACCGTTGGAAATTACCCCCGCAGCACGGCCATTAAAGGTAAGGGCGGGAGTTAAAGGGGAGGGCGGGAAATCGGCCAAGATGTCCCCATCCCGCGGGCGGGGATGTTCAGACATTCAGATGTTCACAGATACACTCTCAGTCCGGGTCTGACTTCCCGCAGAGACTCCAGTTCCTTCTTCCCGGTCTCACTGAACTGATTCCCGAACAGCCTGAAACAGATTGGAGATTAAAGATGAAATAAACAGATTACACAACAGTGTCAGTAACAGGGGACTGGGGTTAATGTTTCAACAACACTCACAGACAAATATCACCAGAAAACCCGCTGATCCGCTGATATTTTAGCACATTGAACATTAACACAAACTCTCACCAGATCCGCTCCAGACTCGGGAGGGTCAATATGAGGCGGCGGAAAGCGGGGACAGATAGGTCTGTCAGCCAGTTCCTTCCCAGATCCAGCTCCGTCAGTGATGAGTTTGTACTGAGAGTGGAGACGAGATCCTCGACACCAGAATCTGTGAGACCGACATTGTTTAGCCTGGAGATGAGAGAGAGTGAGGGTGAAGGACACAGCGAGACAAGAGACGGTACAAATCCCCAGTGCACCATTAATGTTCAGTGTCAGACACCCAGTGACTGTAAACACAATCTCCCACAGTCTGGTACTTACTCCAACTTCTGTATTTTACACTCTGGGTTCCTCAGAGCCGCAGACACCAGTATCACTCCTGAATCTTCCAGTTTATTCCCCCCGAGTCTAAACACAAGCAGACAAATTGATGAACAAAGTGATTCAAACCGTGGGTTTGAGGGAATGTCTCTCACTCTCGTATTTCAGGAAACATTACACCCTTCAGTTAATCAGTGATCGCAGTTCAAATCACTGTCAGTGTCCCTCACTGACCAGCTCCAGGGTATTCACCCAATGTCAGTAATTTAGTCTGTCGATGTGACCCTGTAATCTCCACATATTCTGTCTCATTCCCCGAAGGTTAAAAAGTGTTCCTGACGTGAGAGGATTGGGAGGGACAGCGTTGAAGGGTGGTAGAAAGTCGGGAAATGTCAATGGGAGATGGTGGAAAAGACCCCACCTGAGGAAAAGGGATAGGAAGACAGAATCTGCAGGAGGAAGGGGATGGGGAAGAGAAATCCCTCAGGAGGAAGGGGATGGGGAAGAGAGATCCCACAGCAGTATACCGATGGGAAAAGATAATTCAGAAATAGATTGTACGGAAGGCGTGGGTCTGAACTGAGGCCCACAATCGGGAGAGGAGATGCTCCCATGGGGTCCGGGTATCTGGTAGTGAGCACAGTCACACAGGTGGACTGATGGTGATAGTCACACATGGGGAAGGGCAGGGAGGACAATCTCACAATGGTATTTCTTTCCTTCTCACTGGGACAGTCTGCTGACGGTCTCTTGTCCCTCACCGGGAAGGGGGTGTGAATCTCTGACCCACCTGCTGCAGTCAATGTCGGTATGGGTGTCAGTAACAGTGAGAAGGAACATTGTCAATAGACGTGTCACAGGCAGCGAGAAACACGGCCATTCCTGTGATTTACTACAATTAAACCAATGGCCGTTGTTCACTGATCTGATGAAGTCTCCAACATCCCTTCACAAGGGACCACAGAACCCTCCCGTCCTTGCAGATTTACTGACTAATCCCCTGGGTATTTGTCACAATCTGATTTACTACAAATTTACCCAAATCCCTTTACATTGAAACAACACAATGGAACAGTTTCACAGTTCAGAGTGAGAGATAAATCGTTACCTCAACTCCTGGCACTTGGGCAGCCCGGGTCCCAGCCGCTGGATTCCTTCACACTGAATGTGGCAGTCCCACAGGTTGAGGTGTTTTATTGTATCACAGTGTCCGATGGCATGAGACAGGACTGTGCAGTCAATCGGGGTCAGTGTCATTCCACGGAATGAAAGTGTTACCACTGATTCCAGTGCGTCTTTGGCCAGTCCATGATTCTGAGACTCAAACAGGTAGTGCAATGTGTTCAGGAGGCTCCTTTTACCAGGTTCACTTCCCGTGTTTCCAATCTGGCGTTTAACCTCCTCCTTCACCCAGTCAATCACCCGGCAGGTTGTTTCATGAGGAAATGGACCCAGAAACTCCACCAGGCCCCGAGCTGTCATTGGGGAGGAGAGACCAGCGACAAAACGGAGAAAAACCTCAAATCGGCCATCTGTCATGTTGTGGGTTTCAGTGAGGAGTTTCATAATATCTCTGCCATCTGGGATCAGGAATTGTGCGACTGCAGCTACAAACTCTTGAATGGTGAGGTGTGGGAATGTGTACACCACACTCCGGGCAGAATCCTCTCTCTCCAAAAGCTCCATCAGGAACCCGGACAGGAACTGGGAAGGCTGCAGATTGTACTTGATCAAATCTCCATCTGTAAACACAATCTTCTTCTCGGACACTCCTCTGAAGGCCATCTGTCCAACCCTGAGTAACACATCACGGAGGTTCTTAACCTCACGGCTGTGATTTTTCAGGATGCTATACATATAGTAGGAGTACAGTTGGGTGATGGTCTTGGGAACTCGTTGTAGGTCCCTGACTCTTTGTGTGAAGAAGGGGCCCAGTGCCAGAGCGAGGATCCAGCAGTAGGAGGGGTTGTAGCTCATGGTGTACAGGATCTCGTTCTCCTTCACGTGTTTGAAAACAGCTGCTGCCACCGGCTGATCTTCAAAATGCCTGAAGAAATATTCCTTCCGTTCCTCACCAACAAATCCCAGGAGTTCAGCCCAGACATTGATCTTAGCCTTTTCCAATAAATGTAACGCAGCGGGACGGGTGGTCACCAGCACTGAACACCCTGGGAGCACTTTGCCCTGGATTAAACTGTACACAATGTCAGACACCTTGCATTTGAATTCAGGATCTGTGCATGTGTACTGAGGTTCTGTGTCTCTCCGACTGTCAGCAAAATCAATTTTGTCATTGAATTCATCCAGACCATCGAATATAAACAGCAGTCCCTCTGGGTTCTTCCAGACCTCTCTCAGGATATTCCCGAAGTAAGGATACTGATCCAGAATCAGTTCCTTCAGGTTAATTCTGCAGTTAATGGAGTTTAAATCGCGGAATTTGAAACTGAAGACAAACTGGAACTGTTGGTAAATTTTCCCCGTGGCCCAGTCATGAACAATCTTTTGTACCATTGTTGTTTTCCCGATCCCCGGGACTCCAGCCATTGCTGCCGAACTCCCAGATTTGGATTTACTGCGGGAAAAGCTGCTCTGGAACAACTGATCAGTCCGGATTTTTTCCAGCTCTCCGCGGAGATGTTTCTCTCTCCACTCCTCGTGGTCTCTGCCTCTTGCCAGCAGCTCATGTTCCACCACTCTCCGAACTCGAACAGTAGAAATGACCGTGTGCTCAGCGTATCGATCAACCAGCTGGAAAACCTTCACCTTCTCTCTCATCAGGATCGTGTTCACTCTCAGTGTTGCAGTTTGTGCCCGTAGAGTCTCCTTGTGTTTCTGTTGAACATCTTCCATGGGAACAGAGAACATAGTCAAAATGTTAAATGGTTCAACGGACAAAGAAATTCCTAAATGCATTCCAATATTCAGTGTTTAAGATTACATAAATTAATTCAATGCTTCCATAGATATTAGGACAGGAAGTATATTTCTGTTCACAGACACCCGAATTAACAGCGATGAATGTCCCAGAAAAATGTCCAGTCCTCATCTTCTGGTACTCATTACTTGTGATGGTGAGCTTTCCTCTGATATCCTATTGCAATCCTGACTGCACCCCCGTTATAACATCATTTCACTATATTTAAAGGATTGTTTGCCTCATTAACAGAGGATGTTAATGTTGATCTGGTGTGGAACTATGGAGAGCAGGACCCTGTGCATTTTAGCAAAGCTGCACACTGGGGAGTCACCGGTGTCCACTGCTCTTGCATCAAAACTGGAGCAGAATATGTGGGAAATACTCAAGTCGGGCAGCATCTGTGAAGAGAATCACAGTGAGGTTTCGGATCGATAACCCATCGGAATGACAAGAATGAAAATGGGTCGTTTTTAGTCTCAGTGATGGAGGAGTGGAGGAAAGATGGAAAGGAATCTCCGTGACTGGCAAAGAGCATAAGCGTCTCAGTGGTGTACATCGTGTGTGTGGGAGAGGGTGGTGAAGTCTTGGCAACTGCTACTGATCATTCTGGCAGGTGGAGTGTGGGACACTGTATTATGATGCCTCCGCCTATCAGAGTTGAACAGGGATATTGCGTCCCAGCTGACTGGATACGCAAGACAGGACACTCTTCCATTGGTTAACTTTCTTTTCTTATGATAGTTTCTTCATTTTTATGGTTTATGTTTTCATTTCTGTTCAGTGATGTGTACCCCTTATCAGAATTACATATGCTTGTACAGAGTGCTGAATCCTCCTTGCATTGATGAAAATATATCCTTAGAGCTAATTGTGGATTTCAGTAATGGCAAGATGAGGAAACACAACACACCAGTCCTCATAGAGGGATCTGATGTGGAAAGAGTGAGCAATTCCAAATTCCTGGCTGTCAATATCTCTGAGTATCAAACCTGGACCTAATATATCGATTCAGCTCCTCCCGTCACGACAATATTTCACTGTGTTTAAAGCATTGTTTGCATCATTAACAGATGATGTTAATGTTGATCTGGTGTGGAAATATGAAGAGCAGGACACTGCGCATTTTGGCAAAGCTGCACACTGGGGAGTCACAGGTGTCCACTGCTCTTGCATCAAAACTGGAGCAGAATACGCGGGAAATACTCCAAGTCGGGCAGCGTCTGGGGGAGAATCACAGTGAAGTTGTGTATCGATAGCCCATCAGAATGACAGGAATGAAAATGGGTAGTTTTCAATCGCAGTGATGGAGGATTGGTGGAAAGATGAAATCTCTGTTAATGGAAGAAATCACAAGCGTCTGTCTCAATGATGTACATTGTGTTTGTGGGAGAGGGTGGTGCTACTCATCAGTTTTGCTGTGGGGGTGTGGGGTGCTCTCTTTTAAGGCCTCCGTCTGTCAGAGTCGGCCATGGATGTCCTGCTCCTACAAGTCAGGACACTCCGATATGGAGAGGAAGCTTTTGCCGATGTTGCAAGCTCCCTCTCTCCATACATCTGATGAACACGAAGGAACGGCGGAGACTTGCACAGCTTGGGACCAGAGGTGTCGCAGGAGATGCCAGTCTGCGTTGAACACTGTTTAACACTGACTCAGGGACTCCAGCTCCAGGCTTTTCCCACTGGGTTTACTCCCAAACTCTTCCCCATGAGGGGTGCAGTTGCAAGGCAGCGGAGTTTTGAGATCAGAGTTTTCCTGTTCCTGGGTGAGCTGCCAATCACGGCCGATGAGCCTCATCTGCCCAAAGCGACTGGCTGTAAGGCACCAGTCAGAAGAAATGCTTCCACTGGGCTTAGTGGCTAAACAACACGTGAAGGCCCTAGCTGGACTTTGTTGCCAGAGGCTATTTTAGTCGCATGCCACTGGGAGCATTTCATAGGTCGTGGCAGCTCATCCCTACTACCAACCCCCAGTAAAACAATCTTAAGCAAACAAGGGGCGCTGTATTATTGAAAACAATAAATCAATAAATTGGTTTATTATTGTCACATTCACCACGGTAAGATGGAAAACTTTTCTGGATGCGATCCAAATAGATCATTACATCACATCGGTGCAATGAGGTCGTACAAGGAAAAACGGAACAGGATAGTTCAGGGAAACAGTGTTTCAGTTGCCGAGAAAATGCAATGCAGGCAGACAGTAAGGTAGAAGGCCAAAGGATCATTGGGAGATCAGGGTTTTGTTTTCGGAACTGTGCTCCTAAACTGTAGAATTCAACACCTAAAACCACAGTACTGCGCAGAAGTCTGAGGTGTATATTACGACTGACAACATTTTGTCTTTTATTTTCAAGTTTGCACTTTATCCCGCGGTGATGCAGTTTGAACGGCATAAGTTATTGTTGTTGTTGTTGTTGTTGTTGTTGTTGTTGTTGTTGTTGTTATTATTATTATTATTATTATTATTATTATTATTATTATTATCATCATCATCATCATCATCATCATCATCATCATCATCATCATCATCATCATCATCATCATCATCTTAGCCTAAACTGGTAAAACTTGAGGTACGGGCATAGCCAAGCGCATTCCTGATTGAATTGATAGGAAATTTCAGGCTATTCTCATGGTGTATAGTACTGTGTGTTTTTGAAGATTTACACAATTATTCCCGTTTGGGCCTAATTCATTAATACTATTGTGTAAAGCCTTTGGGATGATACCAGTTATCAATATTATGATAGGGATAATGAATACCCTGTTCGTGTTCCATAGTCTTTCATTTTCCCCTTTTAATTCGGCATATTTCTGGTGTTTTTCACTAATTCATTTCTGTAAGCTATGTGTGTTTGGAAAGGCTATATATAGTCAAAAAGTTGTTTTTACTTGTTTATCCTGTAAAAGTACATCCGAACAGTTATCGTGGATTATCCTATCTGAAATAATGATCAGTCGCAATATGATATGAAGGACTCTAACTCTAAAAGCGGAGCAGGTTTGTACTTAGAGTAAGTTATGGTTTTTTTCATCAGTTGTAGTTTACGCAAGATTTCTGGGAATGTTGTCCACCACTTGATAGTGCTTGTGCAAGTAATGAGATTCAGTTAAACTATAGCAAGGTCCTGTAACATGTTGGATTGCTTCTGGTTTCTCTTGTAATTTTCAGCATTTATCGCCTTGGACCTATTGGTCGTTTATTCTGTTTTATTGATAACTACATGTCTCAACAATCTTGTCCTGCATTGTTTCAATGATCTCTTCTGTTTCTGGGAAAAGGTCTCCAACTTTGAGCCAGGCGCTCGACACTTCCTTGTCGACACCTAGTCGGCTTAGTCATGTGGATGTCTTCCATGGGGAGCCAGACTCTTCCATTGGTTAACATTTTCTACTATTATGTTAGTTTCTTCATTTTTATGGGTGATGCTTTCATTTCCGTTCAGTGATGTGTACCCCTTATCAGAATTGCATATGCTTCTATGGAGTGCTGAATCCTCGTTGTGTTGATGAAAATATATCCTTAGAACTAATTGTGGATTTCAGAGAAGGCAAGATGAGGGAACACAACACACCAGTCCTCATCGAGGGATCTGATGTGGAAAGAGTGAGCAATTTCAAATTCCTGGCTGTCAATATCGCCAAGTGTCTAACCTGGACCAAATATATCCATGCAGCTGCAACGAAGGCACAACAGTGACTATATTGCATCAGGAGTTTCCAACATCACTCGAATATTTCTACAGGTGTAACTTGCAGATCATTGTAACTGGCTGCATCACCTTCTGGTTCATGGGGACTACTGTACAGGATCGGAGTAAGGCGCACACTCAACGATTCAGGAGCAACTTCTCCTCTGCCATCCAGTTTCTGAATGGACATTGACCCCATCGATAGTGACTCTTTTTTTATTTCTATTTTTGCACTACTTATTTAATTTAATATTTCATATAATCACACAGACATGCATAGCTATATATGCTCAACTTCCAAGCCTGAAGCCATTTTGCTGCTCAGACAGCTCCACTGGACAGGACACGTGCCTCGCATGGAGAACTCATTACCGAAAGCAGTACTCTACGGAGAACTCTCCCAAGATAAGAGAGATGGTGGTGCCCCGCACAAGAGGTACAAGGACCAAATTAAACAGCAGCTCTCTCAGGCAAATATGGAGGTCAACGAGTGGCAGTGGCTGATCTACGGCAAAGACAAGAATTTTGAGGAACCCAGAAGAGCGGCTGCTGAAAAGAAGAGGAGATGCAAGAAGGATCCAACTACCCAAACGCCCGAATCCCAGCTACATCCGTGTCCTACTGCTCCCGGGTCTGTAGATCCAGAATTGGCACCTACAATCACCAACGATCATGCCGTCATCCAGTACCACACACACACACACACACACACACACACACACACACACACACACACACACACACACACACACACACACACACACACACACACACACACACACACACAAACAAAAGGATTTAGGGTATGCTTCCTGGTCATTAATGCTTGGTGGAACCCCGGAATGTCCATGCCCTCAAATCCTTTTGTTCCCCGGATCTGGTGTACCTGGTGCTGCTGTGTAAACTTTCCTGGCTGCCGAGGGAGTTCCCGGCTGTTGTTATCACAGCTCTGTAATCACAACATCCCCAGCTGTGTGTTATTATAACAGAGGGGGGATGTTTTCCACCAGAAACCGGTCAGGACTGCCCAAACCACAAAATTTGTATCAACAGTTCGGTTTGAACAGCACGTATTGCATGACTGACAGCTTACATTGCCGGTGATCAGCGGGAGCTCAAGAAATGCAGATCCGATCTGTGCAAAGTCATCCCGGACAGTGAAACGACAATACAGAGACAGGATTCAGGCACAACTCTCCACAAACAACATACACACCTTCTGGCAAGGCCTGCACACCATCGTGGACTTCAAAGCTAAGCACAGTGGTGCTGCCAACATTACCATCTCTCTCCCCGATGAGCTGAATCTGTTTTACACTTGGTTCGATATCGCCAACACTGAACCGCCGAGGAGAGCTGCCGATGCGACATGCACATTGGTCATCTCTGAGTCTGGAGTACGCAGGTGTTTCCAACGAGTGGACAGTCGCAAGGCTCGGACCGGACGGCATCCCAGGCCGTGTGCTTGGGATTTGCACTGCACAACTGGCAGGTGTGCTTACAGATACTTTTAATCTCTCCCTCTCCAGGTTTAGAGTGTCCTCCTGCTTCAAATCATCCACCATTGTCCCTGTACCTAAAACAACTAAGGCAACATGTCTGAACGTCTGGTGTTCTGTCGCACTCACCTCAGTAATAAGCAAATGCTTTGAGAGGCTGGTCATGGACTACATCTGCAGCATGCTGTCACCCACACTGGACCCCCTACAATTCAACTACCGACACAACCGATCGACAGATGACACAATAGCCACTGCTCTGCACACTGTCTTTAAACATCTGGAGAAGAGGGATGCTTATGTCAGAATGCTGTTCTTGGACTAGAGTTGAGCATTCGACACCATCATTTCCCTCCAGGCTCGACATGAAACTCAGAGACCTCGGCCATGACCCTGCTTTGTGCAGCTGGATCGTGGAGTTCCTGTCATATCACCGGCAGGTCGTAAGAGGAGGCTCCCTCACCTCTGCCCCTCTGACACTCAACATAGGTGCTCCTCAGGGCTATATCCTAAGTTCCCTCCTTTACAATCTATATACCCATGACTGTGTTACCACCCACGGCTCCAATCTGCTAATTAAGTTTGCTGATGATACTACATTGATTGGCCAAATCTCAATTAATAGCGAGGTAGCCTACATAGAAGAAGTCATCACCCTGACACAGTGGTGTCAAGAAAACAACTTTCCCCTCAATGTCGCAAAAACAAAGGAGCTGGTTGCAATGTCGCAAAGACAAGAGGAATGGAGAGAGGATAACCCCCATTGACACCAATGGATCTGGGGTGGAGAGGGTGAACAGCTTTAAGTTCCTCGGCATTCACATCACTGAGGACCTCACGTGGTCTGTACACATCAGCTGTGTGGTGAAAAAAGGCACAACAGCTCCTCTTTCACATCAGATGGTTGAGGAAGTTTGGTATAGACCCCCAAATGCTAAAGATCTACTACAGGGACACAATTGAGAGCATCCTGACTGGCTGCATCATGCCCTGATATGGAAACTGTACCTTCCCTAATTGCAGGACTCTGCAGAGAGTGGTGCGGACAGCCCAGTGCGTCTCTAGATGTGAATTTCCTACTATTCAGGACGTTACAGACACGGGGTAAAAAGGGCCCAAAGGATCATTCTGGACCCAAGTCTCACAAAACACAAACTGTTCCATCTGCTACCATCTGGGAAACGGTACCGCAGCATAAAAGCCAGGATCAGCAGGCTCCGGGACAGCTTCTTCCACCAGGCCATCAGACTCATTAATTCAAACTGATACAATTCTACTTCTATAGTTGTATACATATATTATATTTGTGCTGCTGGCGCAGAAAAACACTTTTCACAACATATCTCCGTGATATTAACCCTGATCCTGAGAATTTTTTTCTTACTGTTGTGCCATTTGTTTTAGATCTGTTATTCATTGTATTCATACTGTCCTCGTTCATATCAATCTAAGTGCGCACCAGTGCACATGGTGCACTAGAAATTGTTATTTAAGTTCTTAGTTTTCTTTGCAAATTTTCCAGATCCATTTCATACCAGAAGAATACGTCAATATGGGCATAGGGAGGGTTTAGTACCTTTGTTATATTTTTACTGTTCAGCTCTGTTTGGCAGATTTCCTTCAGCCTTGATATAAATTCACCTTTTCTTCAGGCTCGCAGTAAATTCAACGTTTCCTCGGCCTTGAAGTAAATTTTGTTGAAGGATTTTCCTTTATCAAACGATGACCTATTTTCTTTGCTTATTGATATTCTAAATATATGCTTCATATTCATCCATCAGTTGCCTTGAAACCTGATGCTCTGTTTGATATTCTACCGGCTCTATTGCACCTCTCTTTATGTTTCATGTTCTGTACTTTTCTAGTCTCAAGTTCATGCTTATATCTTTGGAAATTAGTTCTATTGTTTTAATTATTTGTTTTAGATTTACTGATGCAAGAGTAAATAATTTCAAATCATCAATGTACAGCTGTGTCAAGGTATAATTCATTTTTTAATCTGATTTGATACCAGAGGTTTGTCCATTTCTGTAAATTATGAGCGGGTTTAAAGCCACGCAAAACCATTGTGGGCTTCGTGAGTCACACTGAAAAATCCCTACATTTATTTTTATAACGGTGTTTGTTCCTTTGTGGTTGTTTATAGGGTGATTATTGGGCGCCAATGTTTTATTAGATGTTGTAGAAATTTCACAAGTATTGGATGTATCTTATATATATTTGGAACTTCTCTTAACCCTGCGAGGGAGGGAATCAAATGGTTTTTGATACAATATAACATTGAAAGATTTTTGCTTTCCTGATGGTTGGATATAGAATTACATAATCTATTATCAGTTGTTCCTTAAATCCGTTCATACCCTAACGGTATTCTTTCTGCTCTTCTGTAAGTATTGTGGTTTTCTAAATGAGTGGTTATTATTTATGAGATCCACAATGTTACAAATTTATATATAAAATTGCCTTATTATTATCAGCCATTAATAAAATAATAGGTGACCATTCAATAGTCTTATAAATGCAGAATTAAAGCTGGCGGTACATACCTTCAGTTTTTTTAATATTTTCTGCTGCTTGGGAGTATGAAAGGGAGAATGTTTTAGGGTTCATCAGCAAGGCTTTGGGTGGGGTTAGCGTCTGGCTAACTTGATTGAGTTCCTCCAGGAGGTGACAAACGTGATGGATGAAGTTACACATGGATATTGTCTACTTGGATATTAGTCGGGTGTTTGACAAGATCCCACATGGGAGGCTCATACAGGATATTAACATGCTTGGGAACTGTGGGGAATTGTCCCGGCTGGCGGGGACCCACATTGCAAGAAATTGCTTTCGCTGGTGTGTGGTGAATCTGAAATTATTGTCATAGGCAGCTGAGGAAGACAAGTCAATGGGTATACTAAAATGCAGGTCTATGTTCCTGATTCGGAAGAGCGTCAACATTTACAGAAGGCAGGATAATAGGGTTGAAAAGAATTGCGGAGTAAATTCGCAGAGCCGAATAGCTTAATTCTCTTCCTAATTCTGATGGTTTTAGGCAGCATCTGGAGATTTGTATTCATTTCCGATGGTCCAGCTCTGGGAAGGATTGGAGAGGGTGCAGAACAGGTTCATCAGGATGTTGCCTGGATTCTGTGGCATGTGAGACAAGCAGAGGTTTGATAGACTTGGTTTGTTTACTCTGGAGTTAGAATAGAGATCTGACTGAAGTTTATAAGATAAGGTCTAGGTAGAGAGCCTGCATTTTGCTTTCAACTTAGCTCATACTCATACCAGAGGGCATTTGGTTAAGGTGAGATGGGGTAAATTTACAGCATGTTTGGGTCGTTTTTCCACAGGGTGGTGGATGCCTGGAATTTACAGCTTGGGTCGTGTTGGAGGCAACTGTGTTAAAGATGCTCCAGGATATACCTGAATATGCAGGAAATGCGAGGTTATTGTCAATAACACGAGAGAGGATATCAAAGATTTGTTTTTCTTTCCCAGATATATAAAGAGTGGAAAAAATGGGAGAGGGTTGATATCGGACCGCTGGAAAATGATATTGTAGATTTAGTAACGGGTGAGAAGGACATTCCAGACAAACTCTGTGGAAGTCACTAGATAGATAGATAGATAGATAGATAGATAGATAGATAGATAGATAGATAGATAGATAGATAGATAGATAGATAGATAGATAGATAGATAGATAGATAGATAGATAGATAGATAGATAGATAGATACATTAACACTAGCAGAATTCCAAAATGTAAAGGGCATCCGCGGACAGAATTGAGAGTAGCTGCAATTATGAAGGGGAAGGTTGCTTCTGTATCTGAAAGGTCTGAAGATAGAAAAGTCACCTGGACTGGGTCATACAGTGTATCAGGAGCCTGGGTGGGGTTCCCAGAGTATTAGAAACTGGAGTCAAGGGTTCAGCAGACCCAGCAGCTGGATTAACACATTAACAACTGGAATAGCAGGAAAAGTACATTTTAGAATATTCAGGCTGCAACAAGAGGTTATCTGAATTTTAACCTAAAACCATACACAAGCGAATGAGTGATGGTGAATTTTCATTCCCAGATTCTGCCAAGTCACAGTATAACATTTGAGATGCGGTTTGAACTGTGCATTCCATCACTCACCTATCAGATGAGAGGGCAACTCAGATAACCCTTGGGCAATGTCTATGTATTCCTGTGGATCAGGACCTGTTTAAGTCAAAATAATGTCCATGAAAACAGAGGTAAAATAACTAAAATGTTTATTTCAATATGTCTTTGTGTTCAGTGCGTGTTTTTAACATACCGAGTTCCTGTATTTCCCTCAGTATTCTGTCCAACTTCGGTAACTCAGTCCTCCACGTCACAAAGGATTCCCACATCGCCCTCCGGGCCTGGGAGCCTTTGCCCATCACCAAACTGAGGAAGAGTCTGGAACTCTCTGTCCGGTTTCCCTTCTCTGTCAGCTCAGTGACTTTCTACAAAAGGAAACAATGAATTTATTGTGGAGCAGACAGACAGACATGGAGAATGTGCAGGAAAATATCTGTTCATGATCCCGGTAGCTTCAGAACAGATGCAATCACTGGGCTGCTGCCTCATCCTCCCTGGGTTCAGTCATTAACAGAGAAACAGTAACTGAAGGAAATTCTAAATCAATATTGTGTAAGAATAAGGATTTACTGACACCCTGCGGTAGATGCAACGTGATTAATTTACTTGTCCGTCAATGTGCAACATTACATCAAAAAGGTGTGACAACAAGAACGGAAGAGAGGGGAGAGCGAGAGAGCAAAGAAAAAGTGGATGGTGGGCATCATTGAATCGTGGCTGAAAGAAGATCATATTTGGGTGCTTACTTCCAAGGATAAATATTTAATCGAAAGGATAAGCAGGTGGGTGAAAGGGTTGGGTTGACTCTGTTGTCATTAAAAATGAAAGGTCTTGAGAAACAAGTGATATCTGATTGAACGCTGTAGATGTTAAGTAACTGCATACGAAAAATGACCCTGATGGAAATTATATACAAGCCCCTTAACAATAACCAGGATGTGGGCTACAAATTCCAGTGGGAAAGAGAAGAGGCATGTAAAAAGGTCAATGTTAAAATAGTCAATGGGGAATTTCAATATACAGGTAGCTTTGGAAAATCAGGTCATTGCTGAATCCCATATGAGGGAATTTATAGAATGCCTTTGAGATGGTTTTTTGAGAGATGCTTATGGTTGATCCCACTGCAAGAAAGGTGGATCTGAATCCTGTGCTGCGTATTGCACCAGGTTTGATTAGGGAGCTTAAGGAAAATAAACCCTTAAGAGGCAGTGATCATCAAATAACAGAACTCACACTGCAGTTTGAGAGGGAGAAGGTAAAGTTAGATGCACCTGTATTACTGTGGAATAAAGGAATTACAGAGGCACGAGAGAGGAACTGGGCAAAAATAAATTCAAAAATGACTAACAGGGACCATAGCTGAGCAGGAATGGCTGAAGCTTCTCGGAGCAATTCAGAAGGCGCAGAACAAATGATCACAAAGATGAAGAATTATTCTAAAGGGAGGATGATCAGCCGTGGCTGACGAGGTAGTCAAAGCAGCACAAAAGCAAAGCGGAGGGCTCAGAATATTACAAAATGTAGAAAAAAGCTGGAGGACTGGGATGTTTATACAAACCAACAGAAGACCATTAAAAAGCCGTAAGTAGAAAAAGTATGAAAAATGAAGGTAGGCTAGCGAATAATGTAAAATAGCTTAACAAAACAAAGGTCTGTCCGATATATGAAGAGGGAAAGAGAGGAAAGTGGATATTGGGCTGCTGGAAAATAACAGTGGAGAGGTACTCTCAGGGGACAAGGAAATGGCGGAGGGTATTAGTCAGTATATTGCGTCAGTCTTCACTGTAAAAATCACTAGAACGTGCCAGGTATTTGAGAATGTCAGGTGGCAGGAGTGAGTGTATTTGCAATTATTAAGGAGAAGGCGCTCGGGAAGCTGAAAGTTCTGAAGATAGATGAGTCCAGACCAACTGCACCCGATTGCTTCTGAAAGAGGAGGCTGAAGATATTGTGGAGACGTTAGTAATGATCGCTCAAGAATCAATAGATTTTGGAATGGTTCCGGAGGACCCACCACTTTAAATTATAGGCCATTTAGTCTGATCAGCGTTTGGGAAGATGTCAGCAGTCGATAACTGAGGATAAGGTTTCGGGGTATTTGGACGCACATGATAAAAAAAAAGGCCAAAGTCCATGGAAGGGATCTTGCCTGATAGAATTTTTTGAGAGAACAGCATGCTGGGTCCACAACAGAGAGTCAGAGCAAGTTGTTTACTTGGACATCCCAAGGACCTTTGACCAGGTGTCCCACATGACGCCATTTCACAAGACCAGGGCCGACAGTAGGACAAGGAAGATACTAGCATGGATAGAGGATCCATGTTTTTCTCCAGACAGATTTTGCTGAATGTCAGGAAGCACAGAACGGGAACAAATAGGGCTTTTTCTTGTTGGATGTTGGTGACCAGTGGTGTTCTGCAGTGGTTGGTTTTGGGACAGTTTCTTTTTCCGTTATGTCAATGATTTGAAGGCTATATAGCCAAGATTGTGTGCGTTATGAAGATATAGTGAGAAGAGGAAGCGTTGAGGAAGCAAGGATTTCAAGGGAGGACATAGACCGATGAATAAAAGGACACATCAGTGGCATCTGGCATGTAGTATAGGGAGGTACATGGCCATACACTTTGGCAGAAATAATGAAGGCATAGACTGTTTTTTAAACTGGGGGAAAATTCAGAAATCAGAGTTGTAAAGAGTCTCTGGAGACCAAGTGCAGGATTCTTTGCAGTCTGAGTCGGAGTTAGGAAAGGCAAAAACAATGTTAGCATTCATTTCGAGAGGATTAGAATATAAGAACAAGCACTGGCTAGACCGCACTTGCATAATGTGAACGGTTTTAGTCCCCTGATCAGAGAAAATATGTGATGGCATTGTGGAAAGTCCAGAGAGGAATCTAAGCTAACAGAACCAGTGATATTAAACCTGATTTTGATGAGAATGATTCCTGGATGCGCCTGTACTGGCTGGAGTGTGGAAGGATGAGGGGAATCTAATTGTAACCTGTGGAATATCGAAAGGCATTGAGAAGACGTGGAGATGATGCTTCAAAGTGGGGGAGTCTACAACCAGACGGAACAGCCTCGGAATAGAGGGACGTCCATTTAGAACAGAGATGAGGAGATTCTTTAGCCGAGGAGTAGTGAATCTGTCGAGTTGGTTGGCACTAACTGCTGCGGAGACCAGGTCATTTATTATATTTAAAACAGAGGTTGGTTCCTTCTTGATTAATCAGGTCAGCAAGTTTCACTGGGAGAAGGCAGGAGAATGGAGTTGAGAGGGATAGTAAATCACCCATGATGTAATGGCGGAATAGGATCGATGGGCCTAATGGCCTGTTTGTGTTCCGATGCTTTATGCTATTATGATGTGTAAAGACAACAGAACATTAAGTAATGTCAGTGCGGCCGTCTTATAATGGAGATCGTTACTGCCTGGCACTCGTGCTGTAAAATGGTGATCACTTCCTGAATGCAGGCATGGGCTTCCTCATTTACTGAGGAATTATGAATTAAACATTCAACCGTCTTCAAGCAACATCTCTCTCTCTCTCTCTCTCTCTCTCTCTGGCTATCCGTCCCATAGGGTGATGATGGTTCCTTTCAGTCAGTTAGTGGGGTGGTACCCCACTCCTCAGAAAGGAACCGTGTGCGTGAGTGGATTTTAGGTGAGTAGGGCGTCGCACCGGTCCAGATCCACCTTCTCGACATCCCCTCCCGGATCCAGCAGCCAGGTTGGGTCCAGGACGGCTGGGGGAAGTTCTGTTGCAGTCAATGGCCAGACTAAGCTCGATGCAAGGGATGCCCCTTCCGCTCTTCTTTGCTAGATGGCCGTTGACCCTACCAGAGGGGTCATCCGCCCTTTGACAGGTCTTGTTTTTCGTCCTGCAGGGTGTCTAGCCACCCTCCTCACCAGGCCAGTCTGGTGGGGGAGCTGGTTTAGTCACCGACCATCCAACCATGCGACAGGTAGTACTGGGTTACATGGTACCGGTAGCACTCAGACGAGTGCTCTGACCAGAACATACACCGATGATGGAATTAAGGTAATCGAGGATGCAACTGAACATGGATGGGCTTAGGACATTGCTCTGAGAAATAAGAGGAATGTTGTCCCGGGTTTGAATGATTGATCTCCCAGAACAGTTACCAGTAAGGAATTGGAAAGGTTTGCCATAACACGAATATTGGACAACAATTATGGAATAAATCAGCATAATTCCCTGATGGTCCACTGCACTGTAAAATAATCCCTCAGTTTCACTGCTACCAGGTCTGATGAGTTAAAGTTGTGAAAGAGATTTAACAAGAGATTTAAGAGAACGATGAGTCAGCTGACAGAGAGGAAGTGCAGCAGCTAACGGACTGGTGCAGAGCCATCAACCTGTCCCTGAAGGTGAACAGAACAAAAGAGATGGTTGTTGACTTCAGGAGGGCACAGAGCGACCACTCCTCGCTGAACATCCACGGCTCCTCGGTAGAGATCGTTAAGAGCACCAGATTTCTTGGGGTTCACCTGGCCGAGAATCTCACCTGGTCCCTCCAGCTCCATAGCAAAGAAAGCCCAGCAGCGAATCTACTTTCTGCGAAGGCTGAGGGAATTCCATCTCCCACCTCCCATCCTCATCACATTCTGCAGGCGTTGTATTGACAGCATCCTGAGCAGCTGCATCACTGCCTGGTTCGGAAATTGCACCATCTCGGATCGCAAGACCCTGCAGCGGATAGTGTCTCTCTTCCCGCCATTACGGACCTTTACACTACATGATGCATCAGTAAAGCAAACAGCATTATAAAGGACCCCACGCACCCCTCATACAATCTCTTCTCTCTCCTGACGTCTGGGAAAAGGCACCGAAGCATTCGGGCTCTCATGACCAGACTATGTCACCGTTTCTTCCCCCAAGCCATCAGACTCCTCAGTACCCAGAGCCTGGACTGACACCAACTTACTCTACTGTGCCTATTGTCTGTTTATTATTTATTGTACTGGTTTGCACTGTTTTGTGCACTTTATGCTGTCCTGGGTAGGTCTGTAGTCTAGTGTAGTTTTTTTTTTCTGTGTTGTTTTTTACGTAGTTCAATGTAATTTTTGTACTGTTTTATGTGGCACCATGGTCCTGAAAAAAGATGTCTCGTTTTTACAGTGTACTGTACCAGCAGCTATGGTCGAAATGACAAAACAAAGTGACTTGACTTGACTTAATGGTTTTCCAGTGAAGCCGATGTCTTCAGGTGATGATTTTATAGATGGACATACATATTTTCAAATTACTTCTCTTACCTTTGGGTAATGCCTGTCTGATTCATTACAGACAGCGCCAATGAATCCCAACGAGAACAGAGTCACTCACGGGTATAACACACTTGATTTTCTAATACCACTCATGGCTGAGTAGGTCAGTTATAGGACAAGACAATCACTGTTTGTGAACTCCAAGGAGAGGGACCTGAAATGGTGTGTCCCTGTCTCTCATTAGTTAGATATTCAGCAAGTTATCAGATTTCTATTTCATTTTGCCCCTTCTCTTTCAGGACAACCTGTTGACCTTCTTCCCTTTTAGGACAACCTGTTGATTTCTGAGATCATGAGATATCAGCCAGTCAGCAGATTTATGTTTTGTGCTTTCTTCTTCCCTTTTAGGTCAAAATATTGACTTTTGTGGTCATGAGATAGCAGCTTTGTGCGTGATCTTTCACGCCTAACATATCATAGAGATTTTCGAGGAAGTTGCCAGGAAATTTGCTGTGGCCAAGGTTGTGGACATTGTCTACATGGACTTCAGCACGGTATTTGACAAGTTCCCTCATAGCAGGTCGGTCAAGAAGTTTCAGTTGCTCAGCATCCGAGATGACGTAGTAAACTGAATTAGACACTGGCTTTTTGGAGGAATACAGAGCGTGACTATAGACTGTTGCATTTCTGATTGGCGCCTGTAGCTCATGCAGTGTCACGGGGATCGGTGCCGTGCTTGTTGTTGTTTGTCATCTATATCAATGATCTAGATAAAATTATGGTTAACAGAATCAGCAAATTTGCGGATGACACCAACATTGGGAAGGTACAGTGGACAAAGAGGAAGACTACAAGAGCTTACAGTGAGATCTAGACAAAATGAAGAATGGGGTTAAAGGGGGCAGATGCAATATAATACAGACAAATTGCACTTTGGAAGGACCAAGCAGGATAGATATTACACAGCGACCGGTACGGCACTGAAAAGTGTGGTAGAACAGAGTGATCTGGGAATAAAGGTCCATAAGTCATTGAAAGTGACGGCAAATGTGCTCAAGTTGCTGATCTGAAAGAAAGTTTCTTAGCATATTAACCTTCGTAAATGAAAATATTGTGTACAGTAGATGGGATATGATGTTGAAAAAGAGGTTGCTGAGGCCTAATTTGGATATTATGTGCAGTTCTGCTCACCTACCTACAGGGCAGATCGAAATAAGTTTGAAAGAGTACACACACAAAAAAAAACAAGGATGTTCTCGGGATTAGAAGAAAAGAGTGACCGGGTTAGGACTTTATTCATTGGAACGTGGGAGATTGAGGGGTGATTTCAGAGAAGTTTACACAATTACAACGAGAAGGACAACGAGATCTAGATCTAGGTGCTCTTGTACATCAGTCAACGAAAGCAAGCATGCAGGTACAACAGGCAGTGAAGAAAGCTAATGGCACGCTGGCCTTTATAACAGGTGGAATTGAGTATAGGAGTAAAGTGGTCCTTCTGCAGCTGTACAGGGTCCTGGTGAGACCACACCTGGAGTATTGTGTGCAGTTTTGGTCTCCAAATTTGAGGAAGGACATTCTTGCTATTGAGGGAGTGCAGCGTAGGTTCACAAGGTTAATTCCCGGAATGGCGGGACTGTCATATGTTGAAAGATTGGAGCGACTGAGCTTGTATACACTGGAATTTAGAAGGATGAGAAGGGATCTGATTGAAACATATAAGATTATTAAGGGATTGGACACGCTGGAGGCAGGAAGCATGTTCCCGCTTATGGGTGAGTCCAGAACTAGAGGCCACAGTTTAAGAATAAGGGGTAGGTCATTTAGAACTGAGATGCGGAAAACCTTTTTCACCCAGAGAGTGGTGGATATGTGGAATGCTCTGTACCAGAAGGCAGTGGAGGCCAAGTCTCTGGATGCATTCAAGAGAGAGTTAGATAGAGCTCTTATAGATAGCGGGCTCAAGGGATATGGGGAGAGGGCAGGAACGGGGTTCTGATTGTGTATACTCAGCCATGATCACAGTGAATGGCGGTGCTGGCTAGAATGGCCGAATAGCCTACTCCTGCACCTATTGTCTATTGTCGATACATGAGGTACAGGCAGGATAAATGCAGCTACATTTTCTACTGAAGTAAAGAGGTACTAGAACAAGAGGTTATCAGTAAAGGGTGAAAGGTGAAAAGTTCAGGGGGTACAAAGGAGTAACTTGTTGACTCAGAGGGTGCTAAGAGTGTGAAACTAGCTAGCAGCGCAGGCAGTACAAGCGGTTAAGAGAAGTCTGGATAGATCCATGAATGATAAGGGTATAGAGCACCAGGGCCCGGTGAAGGTTGATGGGAATATGTAGTTAAGTATTCCAGCATGGAAATAGATTGTCCAACAGGCCTGATTCTGTGCTGTACTTTTTTAGGACTATGACAGATCAGCCACACATTGTTTGGGAACTCATGGAGCCAAGACCAGATGCGGTTAGCAGGTTTCCCTCTGTCATGTACGGCAGTGAAGCCGGTTGTCTCAGTTTACAATCTGACAGTTCAATATTCATCCTGGATTAATGAGATGTGATGAATCTGCCCAACGGTTCAGACAAGATTTGAAATTGGTTTCAGACTCAATGCCTGTTCAAGGTCCAGATACGCAGCCACTGCTCTGATATCACACTGATAAATGCAGCATGTGTGAGAGAAAAGAAGCTGAGGCTGAACCTATAGTTCCCAGTGCTCCCCAATTTAACAGCTGAAACCAGATCTGCTGGAGACAAGTCAGAGATCAAAGTCTCCATTCCCATGTAGAACGCCAAGAACGTAAAGATTAATTTTGGTCACCATACACGATACAGTTCTGTGACAATACACACACTACACTCACCTCATTCTCTTCTCTACTGAAATGTCCCTCGTTTGTCAACATCCAACCGAGTCTTTCAACCTTTTCTTCAATTGCTTGTTGGAGTCTGTCCCTGTAGAACTTTGTCAGTTGGTACAGTCGATACTCCTCCCCCTCTGCCAGGAGGTCAGAGATTGTGAACTCTGTATCTGGGAATATAAAAAGGAAAATACAGGTTTGAACTCAGATATCCCTCGTCTCCACCGCTCTCACCCAACTCAACAAAAAAAACATGACTTGAACCTGCTCGCAGATACAAAAATGGATTAATTCTCCATCTCCAAAACTGACCTTAAAATCGAACCAACAATGTTCTAGCCATTACTTTAATAAAGGACCATATTTAATGCAAACCTGTCCATCCCCCATGCGGCCCACTCACCTATTTCAATTTCGGGTTGGCAATAAATGCTGGGACTGTCGGTAATATTCCCTTCCCAGAGATACTCTCTCCATCCTGGCGAACACATTTCCCTTAATGCACATCGTGGAAATACTCTCTTATCTGGACAACTGCATGTCCTCCAATGCACATCCTGGAAATCCTCAGAGCAGGTAGTACATTTCCTGTAGTGGGATAACGGCTGCCCCACTACACCACATGTACCACACCCACACATTCCCCCTCTCTCTGACCAACCCTCCAACAAGGAATCGCATTTACCGTCCTCCCTGCCACATTCTGCAAACACATCACTCTCATATTTCACTCACCTGCTCCTTGTTGGGGACTTGACAATTCCGTGTTTAATGAGCTTCCGAGCTGACAGGCAGTCGCCTCACTTGTGCTGGCTCCAGGGTCCGGATCAGTGTCTCTGACGTCACTGTCTCTGGTCTGACAGGCAGTCTCCTCACTTGTGCTGGTTCCAGGGTCCTGATCGGTGTCTCTGACGTCACTGTCTCTGGGCTGACAGGCAGTCGCCTCACTTGTGCCGGTTCCAGGGTCCTGATCGGTGTCTCTGGGCTGAATTTTCTCCACTTCCTCTGCGGCCGTACTGCATTCTGGGATATTGCTCTCAATCTGACCCTGTTTTGGTACATTGCTTCCCTTGTCCCGATCATCTTCCCTCGATGATCCGCCTGGTAAAATCCTCTTCAGTACTTTTCCTACTCGTTTCGATTTCCTACCTGAAATAAATGATGAATTGCAGGTTAAACGATTATGATTTAGATCTGAGCAAAACTGATTCAGACTGCAATTTAGCTGTGACTCTGGCTGACCAGATTTGGAGTGGGACTGTGCTGGGTAATGTGAACCGTACATCCTGTTTGGTGACCATCCTGATAAGACGGTGACTGGACATATTCACTCCCATTAAAATAACAGGATAGACACAGTAATGCTAATCACTTAATTTACAGCAGTTGAATGATGACCATGGGATCTTAATGCAACGGTGTCCAGTGATACTGGGAAATGAAATAAAGATATGACGTCAAACTTACCGGCCTGTAATTTCTCGGATTACTTTTAGATACTTTTTTAAACAATGGAACAACATGAGCTATCCTTCAATCCACACCCGTAGATACCGACATTTTAAATTTATCTGCCAGGGTCCCTGCAATTTCAACACTAGTCTCGTTCAAGCTCCGAAGGAATACCCTGTCAGGTCCTGGGGACTTATCTACTCTGATTTTCCTCAAGATAGAAAGCACCTCCTCCTCTTCAATCTGTATAGGTTCCATGACCTCACTACTTGTTTGCCTTATTCCCGTTCACTCCATGCCAGTTTCGTTTGTAAATAGAGATGCAAAAAACATGTTTAAGATCTCCCCATTTCTTTTGGTTCCATACATAGCCGACCACTCTGAACTTCAAGAGGAACAATTTTATCCCTTACTATCCTTTTGCTCTTAACATACCTGTAGAAACTCTTTGGATTAACCTTCACCTTGACTGCCAAAGCAACCTCTTGTCTTCTTTTAGCCCTCCTGATTTCTTTCTTAAGTATTTTTGTGCAGTTTTTATACTCCTCAAGCATCTTATTTCCTCCATGTTGTCATACATGTCATACATCTCTCTCTTCTTCTTTATCATAGTTCCAATATCCCTTGAGAACCAAGGTCACACCCTTGCCAGAGAACAACCTGTCCCAATCCAAGGTTTTTAGACCCTTTCTCATTTCTTCAAATTTGGCCTTTTCCCAGTTGAGAACCTCAACCCGATGACCAGATCTAACTTTATCCACAATCAAGTTGAAACTAATGGTGTTATGATCACTGGAACCAAAGTGTTCCCCTACACACATTTCCGACACCTGTCCTAACTCATTTCCTATTAGGAGATCTAATATTGCACCCTCCCTAGTTGGTACATCTATATATTGATTTAGAAAACTTTCCTGAACACATTTTACAAACTCTAACCCATCTAGACCTTTAACAGCGTGGGAGTCCCAATCAAAGTGTGGAAAATTAAAATCCCCTACAATGACAACTTTCTGTCTCCTGCAGTTGTCTGTTATCTCTCCGCAGATTTACTCCTCCAATTCTCGCTGAATATTGGGTGGTCTATAATACAACCCCATTAATGTGGTAATACTTTTCCTGTTTCTCAGCTGCAACCATATGGCCTCGGTAGACAAGCCCTCGAATCTGTCCTGCCTGAGCACTGCTGTAACATTTTCCCTGACTAGCAATGCTACTTCCCCACCCTTCATTCCTGTGCCCCATACCACGTTTGAAATATTGGAACTCTGGAACATTAAGCTGCCAGTCCTGCCCCTCCTGCAGCCAAGTTTCACTAATGGCTATAATGTCGTAATTCCACGTGTCAATCCAGGCCCTCAGCTCGTCAGCGTTCGCCACAATACTCCTTGCATTGAAATAGACACACCTCATAAGATTATTACCACCATCAAAGAGCCATTCTGATTTTGCATGAACTTTTAACATTATTTATTTTCACCCCCGCTCCACTATCTGCTCTGGAGCTCTGGTTCTATAGAATGGACTTGATTAAGCTGGAAGGAGTTTAGTGGAGAATGACCAGTGCGTCACTGGACTAGGATGTTGGGTTTTCTATTATATGGTTCGTCTGGGACCATTTGCCCTGGATAATTGGATCTTGAAGGGTGACCTTACACATATACTTAAACATAATCAGGGGCCTAGATAGGGTAGATGGTCATAGTCTTTTTTCCCGGGGTAGAGGAGTCTAAGACTCGAGGGCAGAAATTTAAAATGGACCGAAGGGGCATTCGTTTATGTGGCGGGTGATGGGTATAAATTACATGCAGCCAGAAGAGGCAGTAAACACAAATAAATTTACAAAGTTCAGAGGATGTGGGCAGGGAAAAGGATAGAAGTCTATAAGGGAAATTTGGGAAAAGCTGTGGGAAAATGGAGCAAGCACAAAAGACATTTGGATCAGCATGAACTAGCTAGGCCGAAGGACCTGTGTCCAGGCTGTTATGTCTGTTTTATTCCCCCCGGAATCAGAGTTGAGCACAATCACAGTGCCTACTGGGGACTGAGACATTTGGTCATTGGCTATACCGGGTTTTCCATCAGAGATCCTGGGAATTTTAAATCCAGGTAGCAGGCCAACTTAATAGGGAAATATTGAGAACTCACATTCACCATTTGTACACAGCGCAGACATGGATTCGGGTATTAAAATACTGAAGCAAACCACATATTTATCCAGAATGAAATGTCATCTGATCTTCAACCATTCCCAATGCTGCCAATGTTCTCGGCTTGGCTACAGAGAACAGATTTCGGAAACTCCCCTCATCTCCTTTCCACAGCAGCCAAGAAAACCAGGAGGGAGTTGATAGGTGCCTTTCCAAATCCTGAAATGCTCGTTTATCACACATCTCTGAATTCCTGGAAATGCTCCTACCATCTGGTTCTGAATTTTATAAATGAAAGTTGGAGATATCTTACACATCAGGGCCTGTCTCGAGGTGAAACAGAAGCTGACCCAGGACTTTTACATAGCCCACAAGCCCGCTGTTGCATTCCTGTGTTTCACTCACAGCCATCTGATCAAGGAGTACCTGCTCCTTTCACTCAGGTGAAGCTTTGAAGCTCACTCAGGTGAGTGGAGTGATTCGACCATTACCGGTGTCAGGTCCCTGAGCAGGAACTGTTACATTGATCAATTACTTCAAGGCCGCTTTACCAGTGGGATCAATGATACTGCTTGATGAAAGTTTTCTGTGCCCAGTTAGCATCTGTGTAAGTTTGTTCATCTGTACTAGTGTGTGCCAACAGGACAGAAATTCAGTTAGAATGATCCCAGTGATCATACCTTTGTCCATTCTGTATCTGACTGACGATTGTTGATTGCCGTCGTCTTGTTTACACTTTGGTCCCGGAGCAGGAAAGCTCCACCTACTGGTGATACCCTGAATTACAAACAAGCAGACAGTGAGTCAGAGAGAATACGATTACAGTATTTGCAAATAACAGTATCGCCATCCCCTGTATCAGAGCATCCGTTGGCTTAGGGACAAAACATTTCCTGTTAACATGAACTCCCACACCATGTCTGTGTCTGTCCAGTGCATCTACTGATAGAGTTACAGAGTAACAGAGCACAGATAGAGACCTTTCAGCCCAATGAGACAATGCTGACTACAGTGCTCACCGAGATGGTCCCAATTTCCTGTGATGGGCCCATTTCCCTACTGGCCTCTTCACTCCATCTACACATCCCAACTGCTTCTGGAATTATACAATTGGGTCTGCCTCATCCACTTCCTCTGGCAATTCCCTCCACATAATCACCACCTCTACATGAAACCGTTGTTGCTCGCGTTGGTTTTTCAATCTATTTACCACTCCTCTGTCCATTTAGATCCCCAATAAGCTACGATAATCTTCACCGTGAACACCATCCACTAATTTTGTGCCATCTGCGAACTTACTGGTCAAGCCTTGTACCTCCACATCCAAATGTTTGTAGGATAGTAACTGTTCTGGAACCTGGCGTTGCGTGTCCTCAGGCACCTGTAATTTCTACCTGATGGCAGCAGCGAGAAAAGTGCATTGCATGGGCGGTGAGGATCTTTCATGATGGATGCTGCTTTTCTACGGCAACATTTCATGTAGATAAGCTCAATATTTGGGAGACTTTTACCCGTGACATACTGGACCAAATCCAGTACATTTTGAAGGATTTTCTTCTCAAAAGCATTGGTGTTCCCCGACCAGTCCGTAATGCAGCCAATCAGCAGACTTTCCACCACACATCTACAGCGGTTTGCCAACGTTTTTGATGACATACCGAATCTCCACATACTCCTGAGGAAGGAGAGGCACTGTCGTACTGTCTTCGCAATTATATTTATATGAAAGGTCCAGGACAGGACCTCTGAGAGTGAGACCCAAGGATTTAACGTTACTGACCCCCTCCAACTCGGATTCTCCAATGAGTACTGGCTCAAGGACCGCGGGCTTCCCTCTCCTGAATTCTACAATCAGTTTTTTGGTCGTATTGATATTGAGTGAGAGGTTGTTGCTATTACACCACTCAGCCAAGTTTTCAGTCTCCCTCCTGTATTCTGATTCAACACCCCTTTTGATAGAGTCCACAACAGAGGTATCATCAGCAAACTTATATATGGTGGTGGAGCTGTATTTAGCCGCACAGTCACAGGTGTAAAGCGAGGAGAGCAGGGGGCTAAGTACACTTCCCTGTGGTGCTCCTGTGCTGATGGAGATTGTGGAGGAGATGTTTTTGCCAATCTGAACTGAGTGAGGTCTACAAGTGAGGAAATCCAGGATCCAATTGCACAAGGATGTATTGAGGTCAGGTCTTGTAGATTGCTGAATAGTTTTGCGGGGATGGTGTTTTAAAAGGTACTCTGATAATTGTTACTTTGAACTTACTCAACTTCCCTAATGAGGCAAATGACATCGAGCTGCAGCTCCAGTTCCTTAACTCATTCTCTGCGGAGTTGCTGCTTGGTGCACCTGGTGCAGATGTGGTTATCTGGGAGGCTGGAGATCTCCCAGAATTTCAGTAATTTCTCTTTTTTTTATTTTAAACAATTCACAAACATCAACTGATTTCACAATGCTTGTGATGTCCTGAACAGATTTTCCTGAAATGCAATGCCCATATTCACTAGTTTTCTCTTCATTCCGATACATCAATGTTCACAACATCCATCCCCAATACCTCCGCACCTCACTGTCAATCTGTTACATCTCCTGCTGAGGTCACTTGTCTCTTCACTGAGGGGCAGTGATCAGAGACTTAAAGAAAAAAACAGGCAGCTCTCCTTCTTGGGCTGTTACTGAACAGTGGCTCACCAAAGATAACCGAAAAAGCAAATAACAAAGCTTTACATCATGTACTGTGAGTTTAATTATGAGCAAGAGTAATGCGGCAACATTCTATAATAGTGAAATTGAAGCTGTATTGGCTCCTTTTACCCTGCGTCATGCTGCATTTAATTCAGCCTGTGCTGGTGATGTTCCCCCAGTTCACTGCCCCAGAGGCGAGGGTCCTCTCCCAATCCCGACTCCGCAGACAAACCCAACACAGAATGGAAAGGAAACTGCCGCCCATCCAGGAACAGTGAGCATGCGCAATGACTGTTGCACCATCAGTGCGGGGCTGAAATGAAACCTACAGATGCTGCAGATCTGCGGTAAAATGAGAGGGGGACACAGGGTCCTGTGACTGGTGGAGTGTCTCCCGTGACAATAAACCGGATCCTTATTTTAATTATGTGGAAATATCAGATAGACTGGAAATTCGGGAGGGAGGTTTAATTGAAGTGTACACATTTTTGAGTAGCTCAGAAAATAGAAAAGACTACATTCTCACACAAATGGGTAATATACCCGGAAACACTGGCTGCATTTCGGCCGGTTGGAAGAGTGGAATGGAGTCAGGAGAAATATATTCCCCACCTGCAACGGAAGGTCGTGACAGATGTAGATCTCACTGCCTTGTCCAAACGGGCGAAAGATGTGTGTGGTCCCAGCATCACAGCCTCATCCCCACCCCTCCCGAGGAGCAGAATAACAGGGGCTGAGCGTTAGCTCATCCAAGGCGGTTTGGGGTGCAGGTCCCACAACCCGGACTGACCCCGGCAGGTTCCGTCCAGGAAGCGGGGCGAAGGCCGCCAGTTCGATTGAGATAACGGGTCTCACTGCCCAGCATCAGACCTCCTCACTCGGGACTGGTCTCAATACTCACCGATGGGAAAGTTATGTCTTCACCCCGCAGTCAGTGATCCAACCCCCGGCTCCCCGCCCAGGGGACTTTTTCCGACCCCGAAACCTATTCAACAAAGAATGGAATGGAAAACACCGCCCATCCGGGAATGCGAGCATGCGCATTATGATCAATGCGTCATCAGAGGGGAGGACTGTCCAGGGTGATCAGCTTTGGGATGGAGTGGCTGCATCCAGTGCAGAGTCGTGTTGCTTAGGATTTTCAAAAACAACAGTTTTATTGATGTTAGCTGGAATTGGCAGCAGGGAAACCACATATTGCATCAGGTAACAGAACACCTCCCGTACACAGTCTTATCTCCTGGGAAACTAAACACTTTCACAATGTCGACCTTAGGTATCCCTTCCTCTAAAAGCGACTGAATCATGCAGATCGCTGATCACTGAGAGCAATTATGGTTTGATGGCCATTAAAGTTCGCCCTGGGTGGTTTGGATGGAGTTGATGTGGAGTTCGGGGTGTCACAGTGAAAGAACCGGACAGCCAAACGCTCTGACCTAGTGACCTCCAGCCACGGATGGTGCCGCGGTGAACCTCCTGCAAAGCGCAGGCGCGGTGCCGACTCCAGCTGACGCCGGCGGGACTCCTGTACGAGCGGCGGTGAGGAAGGGGCTGATCTCTGCTTTGAGTAAATAGAGGGTGAGTTGCGGTGGGAAATGTCCGGTTTCGAGCTCTGCCGGAAAGCCAGAGGCTCCGGGCTCTCCAGTCTTTCAGTCCCGGTTTTGCGCCTGAGCCGGGATTGTGGGATCAGTTAGATGCGGGTCCCCTTGCTGGGAGGGTGGACCTGCGTGAAGAGGTTCTGTCTGTGTGTGCGGATGTGGGCTGAATGCTGGGAAGGATTTGGAGCGATTGGCACAGTAGAGGGAGGGTAGGATATTGAGCGTTATCGGACGCAGTTTTTGGACGTGGAGGACGGACATGGGGCAAATTAAGTGGTAAACTAGGGAGGATCTGATCCATTGGATCTGACAGGATATGTCAGGAAGCAACAATTTTCTCTTCATATTAATTAATTACTGTCTAATGTTGCTGTTAACATTGTGTTTGTTACAGAGTCCCAGAACCTACAAAGTCTCAGTCTACAAATCTCTGGTGAGGCCGCACTTAGAGTATTGTGTTCAATTCTGGTCACCTCATTATAGGAAGGATGTGGAATCTATGGAGAGGGTGCAGAGGAGATTTACCAGGATGTTGCCTGGATTGGAGAACATGTCATATGAAGCAACGTTAGCAGAGCTGGGACTTTTCTCTTTGTAGCGTAGAAGAATGAGAGGGGACTTGATAGAGGTCTACAAGATTATGAGAGGCATAGATAGGGTGGATAGTCAGTACCTGTTTCCCAGGGCACCAATAGCAAATACCAGAGGGCATAGGTACAAAATTAAGGGAGGGAAGTTTAGGGGGGACCTCAGGGGTAAGTTTTTTACACAGAGGGTTGTGAGTGCCTGGAATGACTTGCCAGGGATGGTGGTGGAGGCTAAAACATTCGGGGTAATTAAGATCTTCTTGGACAGGCACATGGATGAAAGAAAAATGGAGAGTTATGGGGTAGTGTGGGTTTAGTACTTTTTTTAATGATTATATGGGTCGGCACAACATAGAGGGCTGAAGTGCCTGTACTGTACCATACTGTTCTATGGTTCTAACCTAGACAGCCATCACCGACATGGGCTGCGAGTACAGATTGGGAATGGAGAGGGGGTGTCAGTGACCTCTGCATAAGAGAAGGACATGGGTTCGTACAGCCTCCTGTGAGATATAAATGTTCTCACAGTGGGATCAGAACTGGTGCCATATCTGGAGTTAAGAAAATGGGATATTGCACAACACAATCATCACATGTCCTACCGGCTAACAGGAATAAAATGCTTTTAATATAAAATTGAAAGTAAAGTGCTGGAAACGGTACATCAGATTGGATCTGAGGAAAGAGAAACTGTGGAAGACCCGGTGTCAGAACTGGACTGTCCAAAATGCTGCCCGATCTGCTGAATGCTCTCAGCGTTTTCTCTTATTACTTGAAATGTTGCGCAACTATTGACTGATTACAAGATGTTTGTGATGGCCTGAACGAAGCTGCAAAACTTTAATGCCCACATTCATTAGTTTTGCCTTCATTTCAACACAGGGGTAATACAGTCGATGCATTCAGTGCTCACAACATCCTCCGCATCCCACTATCAATTTGTTTCCTAACAAAGATTAACACAGCGGACATTTGGTAACATTGAAACTAAAATCAGAATGGCTGTCATTAACCTACCACGTACTGTATTGAATAAATCCTCTCGTAATCCAGGTAACAAACACCGATTTCAGAAATGACTCAGTAAGGCAAAATACTTCACAATGAAGACATCGACAGAAGAGCGATTGCTGGTATAATCATTGTTGTGATACAGGCTGGACAGATATTGAACAAGACATTTGATATATATCATTGAGGTGGTGGGATACAGGCTGGACAGAGGTTGAACAAGATGGTTGATATATATCATTGAGGTGCTGGGATACAGGCTGGACAGAGGTTGAACAAGATGGTTGATATATATCATTGAGGTGGTGGGATACAGACTGGACAGAGATTGAAAAAGATGGTTGATATATATCATTGAGGTGGCGGGATACAGACAGGACAGAGGTTGAACAAGATGGTTGATATATATCATTGAGGTGGTGGGATACAGGCTGCACAGAGGTTGAACAAGATGGTTGATATATATCACTGAGGTGGTGGGATACAAGCTGGACAGAGATTGAACAAGATGGTTGATATATATCATTGAGGTGGTGGGATACAGACTGGACAGAGGTTGAACAAGATGGTTGATATATATCAGTGAGGTGGTGGGATACAGACTGGACAGAGGTTGAACAAGATGGTTGATATATATCACTGAGGTGGTGGGATACAGACTGGTCAGAGGTTGAACAAGATGGTTGATATATATCACTGAGGTGGTGGGATACAGGCTGGACAGAGATTGAATAAGATGGTTGATATATATATCATTGAGTTGGTGGGATACAGACTGGACAGAGATTGAAAAAGATGGTTGATATATATTATTGAGGTGGTGGGATACAGACTAGACAGAGGTTGAACAAGATGGTTGATATATATCATTGAGGTGGTGGGATACAGGCTGGACAGAGTTTGAACAAGATGTTTGATATATATCAGTGAGGTGGTGGGATACAGACTGGACAGAGGTTGAACAAGATGGTTGATATATAACAATGAGGTGATGGGATACAGACTGGACAGAGGTTGAATAAGATGGTTGATATATATCATGAAAGATCCCCACAATCCTGAACATTCTCACTTCTCACCCTCCCACAGGGGTGAAGATAAAATAAAACAGAAACACGCCACCAGGCACATGGACTGTGTCCATTCTGCTGTTAGAAGCGAACAGCGTGATGAGTGGACTCCTGACCTCACAGTCTAAATCGATGTAACCTTGCACCACATATCTACCTGCACTGCACTTTCTCTGTAACCACAATGATTTGTTTTACCTCAATGTACTCCTGCAATGTATTGATCTGTGTGGAGAATACCGAAGACACGATTTTCACTCTAACTCTGTACATGGAAAACATTCCCCATTTCAATTGTGTGGAAATAATAGACAGCGTGGGCTGCTCCTTTGGAAATTCCGGAAGGAGTGTACACATTTCCGAGAAACACAGATAAATGAACAAGACTTAGTTCTCGCATTAATAGGGCCGTTTCCAGTGTGCTGGAAATATGTAAAACAATAACCGACCCCAGGCATCGATCCAGGTGAAGTTTGGATCCGATACCGGGCCGGGTGATGGAGGTAAAGTTCACCAGGTACATCTTAATGGATGGGTTCAGTCTCGGCATCACCACCTCATCCCGCTCCTGGGACCAGAACACCAGGGGCTGAGCGGCGGCTCACCTCAGGCGGTTCGGTGTAAAGGTCCCATAACCCGGACCGACCACGACAGGTTGTATCCTGGAAGCGGGACGAGACCACCGGTTCGAGGATGCTAACGGGACTCCCTGCCCATCATCAGGTGCCCAACTTCCCCCGGGATCGGCTTCAGTACTCACCGATGGGAGAATGTCGGTCGCGTTCACTCCTAGTAACCGGTTATCAATACTCACCGATGAGAACTTGATTATTTGTTCCAGGAGACAGCGATCGGACCATCCGCTCCCAGCAGACGATCCGCTTCAACAGAGAACAGAAAGAAAACCCCGCCCATCCGGAGTCAGTGAGAGCGGGGGCGGGGCCTCGGAAGCGAAAACCTGAGATACTGCAGATCTGCGTTTGAAATGGGAGTGAGAACCTGGATCACGTGACGGTTGGAGGGTTTCCCACCTGAACCGGTGACTCTGCTCCTCGCCCCTCATGCCCGACCTACAAGCCGCATTTTACATATTATTTCATATTTAGCCCAGCTACACTTTTAATCTCTCCCTCTGCATCTTCCCGCCCCCCATCGCTCCACCACCCGGTTCTCAGAGTTACTGGATCAATTCTCATCCCGTTCCGACACTGAATTCCCACCCGAAGAAGAATTGTGCAGGTTTCATTGAAATCACTTCTACGTTTATAAACACAAATTTCTATTCACATTCCTCCGGAGCCTCACTGGACAGGAACACTGAAACATCAAGTGAGAAACAGGCGGAAGTGGCCATTCAGCCCCTCAAACCATCAACAAGATGACGGCTGCTCTCCCATCTCAGCCACATGTTTCTGCCTTATCCTCATTTCCTCGATCCCTTCGGTCTCCACTAACTGCCAGCCTCTGTTTTATGTGAGGACGATCACTGATCTTCATCGTCCTCCAGGAATCAGCCTGGAGAATCTCTAAAACAAACACTCTCTAACTTCTTGTAATCCTCCGTGGAATTAAATATCTTCTGCAGCCCCGTGTTGCCCCAACCACTCACCTCCCACCCCTGTCACTATTTCCATCGTCCCACCTCTCCCCTCACCTGGATCCGCCTCTCACTCCCCAGCTCTTGCCCCATCCCCAGCCCTCACCTCTTTCCTCTGACTATTTCCCGTCCACTCTCAATCCAGAGGGAGGGTCTCTGTCCGAAATGTTGACGGTCCATTTCCCTCCACAGATGCTGCCCGACCCACTGAGTTCCTCCGGCAGTTTGTTCTTTGGTCTGTATAACCCGTGTTAGTATGGGGAGCGAGATTTTACACCATATTCCAGGCACAATCTCAACAAAGCCCAAATAATTGTTACGGTAATTGCCACACTTAAACACGAGAAAGCTTGCAAATGCTGGAAATCCAGAGCAACACACACAAAATTCTGGAGGAATTCAGCGCAGCAGGCAGTGGCTATGGAAAAGAGTAAACAGTCCACATTTTGGACCACGAGCCTTTTTCATTCCTGAGGAGGAGGGGGAAGTGATCTGAATACAAAGGTCGGGGGTGGGGATAAAGAGGGGAGCTGGAAGGTGATAGGTGAAGTCAAGTGATGGTCTGTTCAAGAGCTGGAGAGGAAAGAATCAGAGCGTTGTCAATAGGAGAAAGGGAATGAGGGGACCCAGGGAGAAATGAAAGTTCAGAATGGGGGGGGAGGGGTGTGATTTGTTTACTGGAAGGAGAATTCAATATTCATACAATAAGGTTGGAGGGTAGCCAAATGGAATATAAGATGTTGTTCCGCCACCCTGAGGGCGGTCTCATCTTGGCACAAGAAGACGTCGGAATGGGAATCAGAATTAAAATGTTTGGCCACTGCAAAGTCTCCCTTGTGGCAGATGATACAGAGATGCTCGACAAAATGGTCTGCTAATTTATGGCTGGGCTCACCAATGTAAAAGAGGCCGCATCGGGAGCACACGACGAAATAGATGACACCAGCAGGTTCGCAGGTGAAGTGTCGCCTCACCTGGAAGGACTGTTTTGTGTCTGAATGGAGGTGAGGGAGGGGGTGTATGGGTAGGTGTAGCACTTAGGCCACTTGCAGGGATAAGTGGCTGGAGGGAGATTAGTGAGGAGGGATGAGTGAACAAGGCCATTGTGGAGGGAGTGATCCCTGTTGAAAGAAGAGGGTGGGATGGACGTGGAAGGTAAAAATATGTTTAGTTGTAAGATCTCTTTGGAGATGGTGGAAGTTGCAGAGGCTGAAGGGGAGGTAGGTAAGGACAAGAGGAACTCTATCACTATTACGGTGGATGGAAGATGGGGTGAGCACTGAGTACGGTAAATGTGAGTGGGGAGAAAATCAATAACGGAGGGAGGACAGCATCTGGGAACAGATGTAATAATAACAGCAGAGGTAATAAAACTGAGAAAAGGGTAGAGCATTTTGCAAGGAATAGGTTGCGAAGAGGTATGGCCGTGATTATCATGGGGATCAGTAAGTTTGTAAAAGATGTTGGTTGACAACCTGGCTGCAGAGATGGAGAGATCAGGAAAGGGCACGGATGTGTCAGAGATGGACCAGCTTACACTAAATAGCTCTTGGCAGGCTAGTGTCGAGACGGCAGGAGCGCTGGCAGACACGGATGTTGCTGGTATTTAAAGAACTGAGTAACAGGGGACGATTGATCAAGTTAGAAATTGATTCCGTGAAGCACAAGAGATTGTGATGCAAGCAGAGGTTCCCAAACTTTTTTTATGCCACGGACCCCTACCATTAACCGTGGTGTCCGTGGCCCCCAGAATGCGAAACCCTGCCAGAGGTTTACAAAGGATACCCCTGCTAGAGGTATACAAACAATGATGGTATAAATAGGGTGAATTCATGTAAGGTTTTGCCACTCAGTTTGGGTGAGGTCATGTGTTTAGGGCAAAAAGTGAAATATTTAAGGGGAATCTGAGGAGGAACTGCTTCACTCATAGGCTGGTACGAATGCAGATTCAGGTTCAATTGCAAAATTTAAGAGAATTTTCTACGGGTTCACGGATAAAGGAGGTAGTGAGGGCTGTGGTCTGGGTGCACGTGGATGGGACTGAGCAGAGAATGGCACAGACTAGATTGGCTGAAAGCCCTGTTTCTGTAAGAGAATGAATTACATTGTGTGTCCTATACAATTCCATTTCCCAGGAGACTTAAATCATTCCAACGCAATGTTCTAAAAAACCGCAAATACGAGAAACACTCAACAGATGAAGAATATCTACGGAGAGAGAAACAAAGTTAATGCTTCAGCTCCGGCAACCTGTGTCGGAATGGCTTCAAACATTTTCTGATTTGAATTCATGTCTCCAACAACTTGAGTGTTTCTTTAATTTCCAGTTGTCATAGACAGCTGAACACGAGGAAATCTGCAGATGCTGGAAATTCAAGGAACACACACAAAATGCTGCTGGAACACAGCAGGCCAGGCAGCATCTATAGGGAGGAGCGCTGTCAACTTTTCGGGCCGAGTATATTTGACTGGGCATCAACGGCTTTGCAGACTACGTTACGAAAAATAGCTCTGACTGGTCAGTCACGTTCCTCTCCCTGGCGCTCTAATCAATGCTTCGAGGCCCGCAACTCGAGCAAGACACGAAAGCTACCCTCTCTGAGGAGAACAGCCACACAATGTAACAACAGCAGATGAAAGGACTCTGCAGAGATTCAACCCCTGTGAGGCTGCCGGGCCAGAAAACACCCCAGGCCGAATATTCGAGCAGTGTGGACACCAGCTCACTGATGACTTCACGGCCATCGGCAATAATTCACTCATGCAGGCATCAAATCCATTCTTTCAGTAGCAAATGACTACGGACTAGCCTCTTCTTCAATGTCAACGAGACAAAAGGCTGGTTATCAACTTCGGGAGAACTTGCATCACTCACACACATCTTTACATCAGCAGCATAGCTGTCGAAGCTGGAAGCAGTTTCAAACTCCATCTCACACAACCTGTCATGGGCCCAGAGCACATTCCACACAATCAGGAAAGCTCACCAACATCTCGACTTTCCGAGGAGGCGGAAAGCAGATGGACCATGTATTGCACACATGTACTCATGTCTTATAACACATGTACGGTCGAGTGCATCTTAACATGCTGCATCACTGCATGGTACGGGAACGGCACTGTGGCGGCCAGGAAGGCTGGACAATGGGTAGTGAAATTTCCCAACACATCACCGGCTCCAGCCGAACCCCCATCAAGGATATATATATATATATATATATATATATATATATATATATATATATATCTAACCCACCCTATGCAACCTCCATCACCACTAGTTTAACAGTTCCTTTCAGTCACTGCATGGCTTTAAAGTAAGTGGAGGGATGTTCAAGGGGAATATTAGAGGAAGGTTTTTCACTCAGAGAGTGGTTGGTGCGTGGAATGCATTGCCAGAGTCAGAGGTGGAGGCAGATACAATAGTGAAGTTTAAGAGACTACTAGACAGGTATATGGAGGAATTTAAGGTGTGGGGGGGGGGGTTATATGGGAGGCAGGGTTTGAGGGTCAGCACAACTTTGTGTGCCGAAGGGCCTGTAATGTGTTGTACGTTCTATGGTCTATGTTCTATGTCCAGACACTTCTCTGCCTAGCGTCATTTCGTGGACATACAGTCAATGTATTAAGCTATCATATGTAGTGTGTGTGTGTGTGTGTGTGTGTGTGTGTGTGTGTGTGTGTGTGTGTGTGTGTGTGTGTGTGTGTGTGTGTGTGTGTGTGTGTGTTAATTATTATTGTGGACGAAATCACTGTCCTACTTCATCTATCTCCACAGTGACCTCTTCAAAAGTCTCCAGAATACTTGACAGGTGTGTTGATCCACTGGGTGGAGCAGATGGCGATTTCTCCATAACCCATGTCTAACCACCCGAGACTTCAGCCTCACTACAGACAGAATAAATTCCAGTCCCAGCTGTAAAATTAACAACCTGGATTGAAGCGCGTACACTGCTAGTTCTGTATTCTGAGAGACTCCATCTATATTATAAGTGACACACAGAAAATTTGTTTGCGGAGATTTACCATTTTCGATTCACAAACTAAGGTGGGACGGGAAACTAAGAATCTTCTGCCTGCACTGTTGCTCAGACTGGTTTATCAGGCTGTCGATTGTGAGAGCATACGGATACACCAGCTTCTCTCCAGTATCTGTCTTTGATCACTGACTTCTTGCTGTGTGGGGTCATGCCCAGCATAGTTGGCTGCGATATTTCCCTCAGGGTATCAGAAACACAATGTAAAATTATAAAATAGAAAATGCTGAGAACTCAGTACATCAGACTACATCTGTGAAAGGAGAAATGGTGGGAGACCCAGTTCCAGAACTGGGACTGTCCGAGATGCTGCAGATCTGCTGAATGTTTCCAACATTCTCTCTTTTCTACTTTAAATTTCCTGCAAGTGCGGTTTCTGTTTATTTTTAATGCGCAGATATTAACTGACTGGAGGGTTGCGGATATTTTTCCCTTATTCATGAAGGTGGATAGAGATAGTCCAGGAAATTATACACCAATGGGACTTACTTCAGTGATTGGGAAGCTGATCGAGAAGATCCTGAGAAGCAGGAGTTATGAACATCTGGAGAGGCAAGATATGATTAGGAATAGTCAGCATGGCTTTGTCAAAGGCAGGTCGTGCCTTATGAGCCTGAATGATTTTATTGGGGATGTGACTGAGCACATTGATGAAAGTAGAGCAGACGATGTAGTGTATATGGATTTCAGCAAGACAGTTGATAAGGTACCCCTATGCAAGGCTTATTGAGCAAGTAAGGAGGCATTGGACCCAATGAGACCTTGCTTTCTGGATCCAGAATTGGCTTGTCCACAGAAGGCAAAGTGGATGTCTGTCACCAGTGGAGTGCCTCAGGGATCTGTTATTGCAACAATTCTCCTCGCAATTTTCAGAAATGACCTGGATGACGAAGTGGAGGGAGAGGTTAGTAAATTTGCTAGGATGCGGGTATTGTGGATAGTGTGGAGGACTGTCGAGTTTACTGCGGAACATCGACTGGCTGAAAAACTGGGCTGAGAAGTGGCAGATGGAGTTCAACCCAGATGAGTCTGAGGTGGTTCATTTTGCTAGGTGATCTATGATAGTAGAATATACTATTAATTGTCAGACTCTTGGCAGTGTGGAGGATATGGGTGATCTTGGGGCCCGAGTCTATAGGACACACAAAGCTGCTGCGTATGCTAAGTGTGGTTCAGGAGGTGCATTGGCCTTCATTAACCGCGAGACTGAGTTCAAGAGACGAGAGGTAATGTTACAGCTATATAGGAACCTGGTCAGACCCCTCTTGGAGTACTGTGCTCATTTCTGGTTACCTCACTATTCGAAGGATGTGGAAGCCATAGAAAGTGTGCAGAAGAGATTTACAAGGATGTTTCCTGGAGTAGGGAGCATGCCTTCTGAGAACAGGTTGAGTTAACTTGGCCGTTTCTCCTTGGAGCGATAGAGGATAAGAGGTGACCTGATAGAGGTGTATAAGATTATGAGAGGCAATGATCCTGTGGATAGGCAGAGACTGTTCTCAGGGCTGAAATGGCTAATACGAGAGATCACAGTTTTAAGGTGCTTGGAAGTAGGTACAGAGGCGATGTCAAGGGTGAGGTTTTCCTTTACGCAGACAGTGGAGTGTACGTTCCATGGGCTGCAGGCAACGGTGGTGGAGATGGATAGAGTAGGGTCTATTAAGAGAAACTTGGATACGTAAGAGGGGTAATTGATATGTTCGTGGCCTAAAGTAGAAGTCATTTTTAGAAAACCTAGCAAATTTACTTTTCAACATAGTCCCATCCTACATGTAAACACTTAGTCCAGCGGTCGTGGAGCATACGGTTCCTTTCATTGTAGAAGTAAGCGTCTTGGACTTCCAGAGTGGTCGCCAGTACGAGTGATTGATAAGTTTGTGGCCTACGTTAGAAGGAACATATCAATCACCTACATGTAGCTTAGAAAAATAGAGGGCTACGAGTAACCCTAGGAAATTAATAAAGTAAGTAAATGGTTGGGACAGCACTTTTGGCCGAATTGCCTGTGTATCATGCTGCAGGTTTTCTATATTCCCAGCTCATTCCATACAGCCAATGCTCACAGCACCCTTTCCTCCCACTATCATTCTGTTGCATTTGCTCCTGAGGTTACTGCCTCTACGCTGAGAGGAAGTGAACACAGAGCGATGAAATTGTGCAACACCTCTTGCAGTTCTAGTGGTTTGTTACCATGGAAACGGGGGAAGTGGCTCAACAACGGTAACTGAAAAAGGAAATAACAAACACAACATCACATGCTATGAGTTACATTGTAACAAAACTTAACACGACAGCCATTTTGAAATGATTGATCTAAAATTGTAAAGGCTGTTTTTAACCATGTCTCGTGCTGTATTGAATTAATCGTACAGTAGTTCTGGCTAATAAAACATGATTCCTACGCTAGTGATCAATAATATATTGCCATAAATATACCAAATGACAGCCTCAACCACCATCGTTACAACAAACTCCACAGTTCCACCAATCTTTGGCTGACGAAGTTCCTCTCATCTCAGGTTTAAAGGGAAACTTCTTGATTCTGAGGCTGTCCTTTAGACTCTTACTTCCTTCAGAAATTACTTAGTAACCAGTAGCTCTCTATTTTTCTGAGCTCTATGTCCCTATTCAAGAATCTCTTCAAAATGCCTATCGTTTCCTCCTCCAACACTGTCGCCGGCAGCCCATTCCATGCACTCACCACTCTCTGAGTAAACGTATTACCCCTGACATCTCCTCTGTACCTATTTCCCTGCAACTTAAAACTGTGCCCTCTCATGTTAGTGACATACGGGGGCGATGGAAGCGGACCCAAATGCAAGACACAAGCACTGAAACACTAGGAACTAAACTATGTTTTGTAAGAATGCTGGGAATGCCAATCAGCGAGGACAAAATGATAACACGATGGTAGACGAAGAGTGACAAACCAGAGACCTGGACTTGCAGTTGGGACCAGAACTTGACAGGGAACTTAGATCATGACTCGCTACTCACGTCCTGGCAGGGACTTGGCTCGGACATGGCCTGGACTTGACTAGGAGTTGACTCGGACTAGACTTGGACTTAGCTATCGCATTGGCTTGGAACTGAGCTCTTGACTTGGACTTGAATCTTGGCTCTGGACTTGGACTTGGAACTTGACTCTTCAATTGGACTAGGCTTAGACTTGACTTCGACAAAGGACATGGAAAACAGATCCGGGGCTCCTCCTTGGACATAGGACATAGGGGCGCGACTATTCTTAGACACAGGGCACAAAACACTGTTTCCCACTCAGGGTAGCGGCAAACGGCCAGACCTACCCAGCGGAGGAGAGAACATGGGGAAGAAAACCACACAACGATAGACTGTTCTGTAACTTGACACGAAAAGTCTCCATATAAACGCAATCCCCCGACGTGGCCCAGGAAACACAGACAGCGGCTCCAGTCTCACTCCGGTGGGTAAACTTGACGGGAATTCAGAAGAGGTTACTGACGAGGACGGCCCAGCAATGAATCACTGGACAACACAGCAATTTAAGTTGCCAGCCCGAAAAGAGAATCGGGTGCCTCAATTAAGGCGCCGAACGGAACAAGGGAGAAAAGGAATAGACGGAATACGGGATCCACGGACCGGACTGTGAAGCGAAATGCGGTCTTCACGGACCGGACCGTCAGATTTATCTAGCTATTTCAGCCTTGGGAAAAAGCCTCTGACTATCCACATGATCAATGCCTCTCATCATCACATACACCTCTATCAGGTCACCTCTCATCCTCCGGTGCTCCAAGGAGAAAAGAACGAATTCACTTAACAAATTCCCATAAGGCACGCTGCCGAACCCAATCAACTCTCTTTTCCGGCACGCAACTTAAATTGCTGTGTGGTCAAGTGATTCCTTGCTGGGCCGTCCTCGTCAGCAACCGCGTCAAAATTCTAGTCAAGTTTACCCACCGGAGTGAGACTGGAGCCGCTGTCTGTGTTTAATAAGTACTTTAGAACTGTCTTCACTAAGGAAGACACAAGCAATCTCCCAGATGTATTGATGGGCCAAGGACATAGGGTAACAGAGGAAATGAAACAGATTGACATTAGGAAGGAAACGGTGATGAGTAGACTGATTGGACTGAAGGTTGAAAAATCCCCAGGTACAGATAATCTGCATCCTTGGGTACTAAAGGAGGTGGCCCTGGAAATTGCGGACGCATTGGCAATCATTTTCCAATGTTCCTTACATTCAGGATCAGTTCCTGAGGATTGGAGAATGGCTAATGTTATCCCACTTTTTAAGAAAGGAGGGAGGGAGAAAACAGAGAACTATCGACCTGTCAGCCTGACATTGGTGATGGGAAAACGATAGAGTCCATCATTAAGGATGAAATAGTGGCATATCTAGATAGCAGTGATAGGATTGGGCCGAGCCAGCATGGATTTACCGAGGGTAAATCATGCTTGACTAATCTGTTGGAGTTTTTCGAGGATGCAACCACGAAGTTAGAAGGGGGAGATCTAGTGGATGTCGTATACCTCGATTTTCAGAAGGCATTTGATAAGGCCCCACATAGGAGATTGGTGGGTAAAATCAAAGCTCATGGCATTGGGGGGAAGACATTGACATGGATAGAAAACTGGTTGGCAGATAGAAAGCAAAGGGTAGCGGTGAATGGGTGTTTCTCGGAATGGCAGGTGGTGACTAATGGGGTGCCACAGGGCTCGGTATTGGGACCACAGCTGTTTACGATTTACGTCAACAATTTAGATGAAGGCATTGAGAATAACATAAGCAAATTTGCTGATGATACTAAGTTGGGTGGCAGTGTGACATGTAATGAGGATGTTAGGAGAATTCAGGGTGACTTGGATAGGCTGGGTGAGTGGGCAGATACTTGGCAGATGACGTTTAATGTGAATAAGTGTGAAGTTATCCACTTTGGGAGTAAGAACAGGAAGGCAGATTATTATCTGAACGGTGTAGAGTTAGATAAGGGAGAAATACAAAGAGATGTAGGAGTCCTTGTTCATCAGTCACTGAAGGTGAATGAGCAAGTGCAGCAGGCAGTGAAGAAGGCTAATGAAATGTTGGCCTTTATTACAAAGAGAATTGAGTACAAGAGCAAGGAAATTTTCTTGCATTTGTACAGAGCCCTGGTTAGACCACAGCTGGAGTACTGTGTACAGTTTTGGTCTCCAGGGTTAAGGAAGGGCATCCTGGCTGTAGAGGAAGTGCAACGTAGATTCACGAGGTTAATTTCTGGGATGTCTGGACTGTCTTACGCAGAGAGGTTAGACAGACTGGGCCTGTACACGCTGGAATTAAGGAGTTTGAGAGGGGACCTGATTGAAACATATAAGATTATTAAGGGATTGGACAAGATAGAGGCAGGAAATATGATCCAGATGCTGGGAGAGTCCAGTACCAGAGGGCATAGTTTGAGAATAAGGGGTAGGTCATTTAGGACAGAGTTAAGGAAAAACTTCTTCTCCCAGAGAGTTGTGGGGGTGTGGAATGCACTGCCTCGGAAGGCCGTGGAGGCCAATTCTCTGGATGCTTTCAAGAAGGAGCTAGATAGGTATCTTATGGATAAGGGAATCAAGGGATATGAGGACAAGGCAGGATCCGGGTATTGATAGTAGATGATCAGCCATGATCTCTTTGCCCTACCAAAGTAAACCACCTCACAATGATAGTTGAATATAGTATTAGTTGTCACACTCTTGACAGTGTGGAGGATCTGAGTGATCTTGGGGTCCGAGTCCATAGGACACACCAAGTAGGTTAACTGTGAGGTTCAGAATGCATACGGTGCATTGGGCTTCATCAACCCTGGGACTAAGTTCAAGAACAGAGAGGTAATGTTACAGCTATATACGGCCTTGGTCAGACACAACTTGGAGTACTGTGCTCAGTTCGGTTACCTCACTACCCGAAGAATGTGGAAACTATAGAAAGTGTGCAGAGGAGATTTACAAGGATGTTTCCTGGACTGGGGAGCATGCTTTCTGAGAATAGGCTGAGTGAGCTTGGCCTTTTCTCCTTGGAGAGATGGAGGATGAGAGGTGACCTGATAGACGTGTATAACATGTTGAGAGGAATTGATCGTGTGAGGCTTTTTCTCAGGGCCGAAATGGCTAGCACAAGAGGGCACAGTTTTAAGATCCTTGGAAGTAGGTACCGAGGCAATGTCAGGGGTATGTTTTTTTTTTTCTTTTACGCAGACAGTGTTGTTTACGTGGATAGGGCTGCCGGCGACGGTGGTGGAGGCGGATAGGGTAGGGTCTTTAAAGTGTTTTTTGATACGTACATAGATCTTTGGCAAATAGAGGGCTCTGTGTATCCCTAGGAAATTTCTGAAGTGAGTACATGTTTCGGACAGCACGTTTGGTCGAAGGACCTGCGTATTCTGCTGCAGATTTTCAATATCTCTATGTTCTCAGTTCATTCCATACAGCCAATGCTCACAGCAGCCTTTCCTCCCACTATCATACTGTTGCATTTGCTCCCGATGTTACTGTCTCTACGCTGGGAGGAAGTGAACACAGAGTGATGAAATTGGGCAACAGATTTTACAGTTATACTGGTTTGTTCCAAAGGAAACGGAGGAAGTGGCTCAACAAAGGTAACTGAAAAAGGAAATAACAAACTCAACATCACACGCTATGAGTTACATTGTGACAAAGGTTAACACGGCAGCCATTTTGAAATGATGAATCTAAAATCGGAAAGGTTGCTTTTAACCATGCCTCGTGCTGTATTGGATTAATCGTCTAGTAGTTCTGGCTAACAAAACATGATTCCTACTCTAGTAATCAATAATATATTGCCACCAATATACCAAATGACAGCCTCAACCACCATCTGTTGCAACAAACTCCACATGTCGAACACTCTTTGGCTGACGACGTTACTCTCATCTCAGGTTTAAAGGGAAACTTCTTGATTCTGAGGCTGTCCTCTCAGATCATAAACTCTCCGTCTGATGCAAACATCCTCTCCATGTCCACTGTCACCATGCTGTTCAGTATTCTGTGGGTTTAAATAAGATTCCGTCCACCTCTATACTTCTGAAATCCATAGAGTACAGGACCAGAGTCATCAAATGTTTGTCAGACATAAACCCTCTCATTCCGGAGATTATTCTTGTGAACCATGTGAGCAACAGTTGTACTGAACACATTTCCCGGAACAACAGGTTAAGTGGTACCAGGAAAATTCACAGGGGAAAACTGTGTCTTCTTTACTGTTCCAGTGTGTATCACAAAACAAGCGCTTGTGCACAGGTCCATTTCCAGAGGAACAAAGTTAGCGATTTCGGTTCACAACTGTACGTCAGAATAGCTTCAACTATTTCATGTTTTTAGTGAAGACTTCCAGCATCTTAGGTTTCTGCCTGTTTTCCACCGACGAGAGACAGATGACAGTGAGGGTGGATTTCCACACACAGTTTGAACACCAAACTCACAGATCTATTTCTACTGTTGTGAACACGGAACAGCCCATTTACTCACATACTCTTTCTGTGATAGATGAAATGGAAACTCATCCTCTCCTCAATATAGCAGTCATTGCTCCCAAAGGAACCCCAGATATAAACATCTGAGCTTAGAAAATAGATACTCACTCAATACCACATATATCTGCGCAGCTTGATCCCCGGGTCCATTGTACTTGGATCTAAAACTGTGATATCCCAGGACTCTGTGATATCTCAGGCCAACAGTTCTGTGCCGAATCTCTACTTCCTTTAGAAATTACTGAGGGTTACCCTTAGACCTCTATTTGTCTAAGCTCTATGCCTCTATCCACGAGTCTCTTCAAAGGCCCTATATTATCCGCTTCCACCACCGTCGCCGGCAGCCCATTCCATACACTCACCACACTCTGCGTAAAAACATTACCCCTGACTACTCCTCTCAATCTACTTCCGAGCACATTAAAACTCTCTTGTTCGTGTCATACGGGGCCGATGGAAACGAACCCAAATAGAAGACACAGACACTGAAATACTGGGAACTAAACTATATTTATTAAGAATGCTAGTGAAGCCAAGAAGCGTGGACAAAATGATAACACGAAGGTACACGAAGAGTGACAAACTGGAAACATGGACTTGGACTTGGGACTAAATGTTGACAGGGAACTCAGGTCGTAACTCGGGACTCAGGGCGGCAGACTCATAGTTTCAGCCTGCCACATCTTGACTCGGTCTTGGCTTGGGCTTGACTCGGTCTTGGCTTGGACTTGACTCGGACTAGACTCGGACTTGGCTGTCGAATTGGACTTGGAACTTGACTCTCGTCTTCGACTTGGAACTTGACTGTCGACTGCGGCTTGGAACTTGATTCTCGACTTGGACTTGGACCTTGACTTTTGACTTGGACTAGGCTTAGACGTGACTGAGACACATGGCGCAGAACACTGAGCCGATGCTTCGCCTTGGACATAGAGCCGGGAATCCTCTTAGACACAGGGCACGGAACACTGATCCGGGGCTCCTCCTTGGACACAGGACATAGAGCAGAGACTCTTATTAGACACAGGACACGCAACACTCAGGGTAGTGGAAAACGGCCGGACCTTCCCAGCGGAGGAGAGAACACGGAAAGACAAAACCACACAAATATAGACTTTTCTTTAACTTAAAACAAAAAGATGATCCAAGTAACTACAAGCCGCTGACGCCGCCCAGTTACCACAGACAGCGGCTCCTGTCTCACTCCGGCGGGTTAACTTGACAGGAATTCTGACGCGGTTACTGACGAGGACGGTCCAGCAAGGAATCACTGGACCACACAGCAATTTATGCTGCCAGCCCGAAAGGCGCCCTACGGAACAAGGGAGAAAAAGAATAGCCGGAATACGGAATCCAGGGACCGGACTGTGAAGCGGAATGTGATCTTCACTGACCGGACCGTGACAGTTAGCCATTTCAGCCCTGGCAAAAAAGCTTCTGAATATCCACGCGATCAATGCCTCTCATCATCACATACACCTCTATCAGGTCACCTCTCATCCTCCGGTGCTCCAAGGAGAAAAGGCCGAGTTCACCCAATAAATTCCCATTAGGCATGCTCCCCAATCCAAACAACATCCTTGTATGTCTCCCCTGCACCCTTTCTATGATCTCCACGTCCTTCCTGCAGTGAGGTGAACAGAAATGAGCACAGTACTCCAAGTGGGGTTTGACCAGTGTCTATATAGCTGCAACGTTACCTCTCGGCTCCGAAATTCAAACCCACGGTTGTTGAAGGCCAATGCACCAAATGTCTGCTCAACCACAGAGTCAAGCTCTGAACAGATGTGTAGCAGCTTTAGGTGTCCTATGGACTCGGACACCGAGATCACTCTGATCCTCCACACTGTCAAGGGTCTTAACATTAATTCGGTATTCTGCCATCATATTTGTCCTACCAAAATGAACCACCTCACACTTATTTGGGTTGAACTGTATTTGGCACCTCTCAGCGCAGATTTGCATCCTATCGATGTCCCGCTGTAACGTCCGACATCCCTCCACAATATCCACAAAACCCCAACAGATTATACACAGCAATTTACTGGCTCATCAGCAAATTTACTGACTCATCCCTCCACTTCCTCATCCAGGTCGTTTATAAAAATCACGAAGAGAAAGGGTCCCAAAACAGATCCTTGAGACACACCACTGGTCACCGACCTCGATGCAGAATATGTCCCGCCTACAACCACATTTTGCCTTCTGTAGGCAAGCCAATTTTTGGATCTACAAAGCAGTATCCCCTTGGATCTCATGCCTTCTTACTTTCTCAATAAGCCTTGCATGGGTTACCTTATTAAGTGCCTTGTTGAAATCCATACACACTAAACCTATTGCTCTATCTTCATCAATGCGTTTAGACATATCGTCAAACAATTCAATTATGCAGGTAGCCTTTGAGAAAGCACTGTTGACTATTCCGAATCATGTTATGCTCCTCCAATTGTTCATAAATTCTGCCCCTCAGGATGTCTTCCATCAACTTACCAACCAATGAGGTAAATTTAACTGGTTTATACTTTCTTGAGCTATCTCTACTCCCTTTCTTGAATAAGGGAACGACATCCGCAACCCTCCCATTCCAGGGAACCTCTCCCGTCCGCACTGATAATGCAAAGATAATCGCCTGAGGCCCAGCAATCTCCTTCCTCGCCTCCCACAATAGCCTTGGTACATCTCGTCCGGTCCCGGTTACTTATCCAACTTGATGTTTTCCAAAAGCTCCAGCACATCCTCTTTCTTAATAGCTATATGCTCAAGCTTTTCAGTCAGCTGCAAGTCATCCTTACAATCGCCAAGATCCTTTTCTGCAGTGAATACTGAAGGAAAGTATTCATTAAGTACCTCTGCTATCTCCTTCGGTTCCAGACTCATTTTTTTCCACTGTCATACATGATTGTTCCTATTCTCTCATGTCTTATGGTTTTGCTCTTCACATACTTTATTAATGCCTTAATCCTGCCCTGAATGCCTTTTCATGGCCCCTTTTGGCTCTCCTAATTTCATTCTTCAGCTCTTGCCTGCTAGCCTTATAATCTTCTGGATCTCCATCTTTACCAAGTTTTTGAACCTTTCGTCCGCTTTTCTTTTCTTCTTGACTAGTTTCTCAACAGAATTTGTCCACCACGGTTCCTGTACCCTACCATTCTTTCCCTGTCTCATTGGAACGTCCTTACGCAGAATCCCATGCAGATATCCCCTCAATATTTGCCACATTTCTTCCGTACATTTCCCTGAGTACGCCTGCTCCCAATTTACGCTTCCATGTTTCCACCTGGTAGACTCATTTTTCCCCTTACTCCAAATAAATGCTGTCCTAACCTGTCTCTTCTATCCCTCTCCAATACTATGGTAAAGGAGATAGAATTGTGATCACTATTTCCAAAATGCTCTCACACTGAGAGTTCTGACACCAGACCAGGTTCATTTCTATATAACAGATCAAGTACAGTCTCTCCTCTTGTCGGCCTATCTACATATTATGACAAGAAACCTTCCTGAACACATCTAACAAACTCCACCCCATATAATCCCCTTGCTCTAGGGAGTTGCCAATCAATACTTGGGAAATTAAAATCTCCCACGACGACGACCCTGTTATTATTACACCTTTCCAGAATCTGTCTCCCTGTCTGCTCCTCGATATCCCTGTTACTATTAAGTTGTCCACAAAAACACACACAGTAGAGATATTGACCACTTCCTGTTCCTAACATCCAACCACAGAGATTCAGTAGGCAATCCCTCCAAGGATATACGGTGTGTCGGAAAGATATGTTAGTCAGTAGAGGGGATGGTGTGGCCTGTATATAAGAAATAATATTTAAGAAATAAGGTTTGACAAACCTTATTGAATTTTTTGAAGAAGTTACGAGGAATGTTGACGAGGGTAAGGCAGTGGATGTAGTCTATATGGACTTCAGCAAGGCCTTTGACAAAGTTCCACATGGAAGGTTAGTTAAGAAGGTTCAGTCGTTAGGTATTAATGCTGGAGTAATAAAATGGATTCAACAGTGGCTAGATGGGAGGTGCCAGAGAGTAGTGGTGGATAATTGTTTATCGGGATGGAGGCCGGTGACTAGCAGGGTGCCGCAGGGATCTGTTTTGGGCCCAATGTTGTTTGTAATATACATAAATGATCTGGATGATGGGGTGGTAAATTGGATTAGTAAGTATGCCGATGATACTAAGGTAGGAGGTGTTGTGGATAATGAGGTGGGTTTTCAAAGCTTGCAGGGAGATTTATGCCGGTTAGAAGAATGGGCTGAAAGTTGGCAGATGGAGTTTAATGCTGAGAAGTGTGAGGTTCTACATTTTGGCAGGATTAATCCAAATAGAACATACAGGGTAAATGGTAGGGCATTGAGGAATGCAGTGGAACAGAGAGATCTAGGAAAAACAGTGCATAGTTCCCTGAAGGTGGAGTCTCATGTAGATAGGATGGTGAAGAAGGCTTTTGGAACGCTGGCCTTTATAAATCAGATCATTGAGTACAGAAGTTGGGATGTAATGCTAAAATTGTACAAGGCATTGGTAAGGCCAAATTTGGAATATTGTGTACAGTTCTGGTCACCGAATTATAGGAAAGATATCAATAAATTAGAGAGAGTGCAGAGACGATTTACTAGGATGTTACCTGGGTTTCAGCACTTAAGTTACAGAGAAAGGTTGAACAAGTTAGATCTCCATTCATTGGAGCTTAGAAGGTTGAGGGGGGATTTGATCGAGGTATTTAAAATGTTGAGAGGGATAGATAGAGTTGACGTGAATAGGCTGTTTCCATTGAGAGTAGGGGAGATTCAAACGAGAGGACATGATTTGAGAGTTAGGGGGCAAAAGTTTAACGGAAACACGAGGGGGTATTTCTTTACTCAGAGAGTGATAGCTGTGTGGAATGAGCTTCCTGTAGAAGTAGTAGAGGCCAGTTCAGTTGTGTCATTTAAGGTAAAATTGGATATGTATATGGACAGGAAACGAGTGGAGGGTTATGGGCTGAGTGCGGGTAGGTGGGACTAGGTGAGATTAAGAGTTCGGCACGGACTAGGAGGGCCGAAATGCCCTGTTTCCGTGCTGTGATTGTTATATGGTTATATGGTTAGTATTAAATCATGTGAAAGGTATGACCTAGTATCGGAAGGTGTAGAGTCTTTATGAGTTGAGTTAAGAAATGGCAAGAATAAAAGGACCCTAATGGCATTTTTATAAAGGCCTCGAAACAACAGCCGGAATGTGGATTAGAAATTAGAGCAGGAAATAGAAAACGCCTGTAGGAAGGGCAATGTTATGATAATAGTTGTGGATTTTTAACATGTAAGCCTGGAGAACATGCAAGGTAACCTCAGGGTAGCCGAAACACATTGTAAAATTATAAAATAGAAAATGCTGGGAACTCAGTACATCAGGGTACATCCGTGAAGGAGAAATGGTGGACGACCAAGTTTCAGAACTGGGACTGTCTGAGATCCTGCCGATCTGCTGAATGTTTCCAGCTGTAACAACTGTTTTTGTTGATTTTTAATGCACAGATATTAACTGATCTGAAGGTTGCGGATGTTGTTCCCTTATTCAAGAAAGGGAGTAGAGATAGCTCAGGAAATTATACACCAATGAAATTTACATCAGTGTTGGTAAATTTGTGTAGAAGATCCTGAGAGGCAGGATTTCTGAACATTTGGAGAGGCATAATATGATTAGGAATAATCGGCATGGGTATGTCAAAGGCGGGTCGTGCCTTACGAGCCTCATTGGTTTTTAATGATGTGACTGAATACTTTGATGAAGCTAGAGCAGTACATGTACTGTATATGGATTTCAACAAGGCGTTTGATAAGGTACCCCATGCAAGGCTTATTGAGAAAGTAAAGACGCAGCGGTCCAAGGAGATCTTGCTTTGTGGATCCAGAACTAGCTTGTCCACAAAAGGCAAAGAGTTGTTGTAGTCTGCATTGAGGTCGCTGACCAGTACTGTGCCTCAGGGATCTGGCACCCTTCCCTTAGCAATTTTTAGAGATGACCTGGATGAGGAAGTGGAGGGATGGTTAGTAAATTTGCTGATGACACTTAGGTTGGGGGTATCGTGGATAGTGTAGAGGGCTGTCGAGGTTACAGCGGGACATCGATCAGATGTAAAACTGGGCTGAGAAGTGGCAGATGGAATTCAATCCAGAAAAGTGTGCGGTGGTTCATTTTGCTAGTTCATCTATGATGGTAGCATATAGTATTAATTGTCAGACTCTGGGCAGTGTGGAGGATCTAAGTGATCTTGTGGTCCGAATACAAAGGACACTCAAAACTACTGCGTAGGTTAACTGTGTGGTTCAGAAAGCATACGGTGAATTGGCCTTCATCAACAGAGGGACTGAGTTCAAGAGCTGAGTGCTAGTGTTGCAGCTATATACGACCCTGGTCAGACACAACTTGGAGTACTGTGCTCAGTTCTGGTTACCTCACTACCCGAAGGATGTAGGAACTATAGAAAGTGTGCAGAAGAGATTCACAAGGATGTTTCCTGGATTTGGGAGCATGCCTTCTGAGGAAAAAGTTGAGTTAACTTGGCCTTTTCTCCTTGGAGCGATGGAGGATGAGAGGTGATCTGATAGACGTGTATAAGATGATATGAACATTGATCGTGTGGATAGTCAGACGCTTTTTCCCGGGGCTGAAATCGCTAATACGAGAGGGCACAGTTTTAAGATCCTTGGAATTAGGTACCCAGGCGATGTCAGGGGTATGTCTTCTCTTTTACCCAGACAGTGGTGTGTACGTGGACAGGACTGCCGCCGACGGTGGTGGAGACGGATAGAGTAGGGTATTTTAAGAGCATCTTGGATATGTACATGGATCTTAGAAAAGCAGGGGGCTATGGGTATCCCTAAGAAATTTCTGAAGTAAGTACATGTTTCGCACAACACAGTTGGCCGAAGGGCCTATGTATTATGCTGCAGATTTTCTATATTTCTATATTCTCAGTTCATTCCATATAGCCAATGCTCACAGCACCCTTTACTCTCTCTATCATTCTGTTGCATTTGCTCCCGAGGTTACTGTCTCTACGCTGCGTGGAAGTGAACACAGAGCGAGGAAATTATGTAACATTTCTTGCACTGCTAGTGGTTTGCTACCATGGAAACTGAGGAAGTGGCTCAACAAAAGTAACTGAAAAAGGAAATAACAAACTCAACATCACGCCCTATGAGTTACATTGTGACAAAGGTTAACACGGCAGCCATTTTGAAATGCTGATTCTAAATTGTAAAGGCTGCTTTTAACCATGCCTCGTGTTGTATTGATTTAATTGTATAGTAGTTCCGGCTAATAAAACATGATTTCTACTCTAGTGATCAATAATATATTGCCATAAATATACCAAATGACAGCCTCAACCACAATCTGTTGCAACAAACTCCACATGTCGACCACTCTTTGGCTGAGGAAATTTCTCTTATCTCAGATTTAAAGGGAAACTTCTTTATTTTGCAGCTGTCCTCTCAAATAACAGGCTCTCCTTCTGATGCAAATATCCTCTCCATGTCCACTGTCACAAAGCTGTTCAGCATTCTGTGGGCTTAATTAAGATCCCGTCCTCCTCTATACTTCTGAAATCCACAGAGTACAGGCCCAGAGTCATCAAATGCTTGTCCGACATAAACCCTCTCATTCCTCAGATCAACTGTGAGCAACAGTTGTACTGAACACATTTCCATGAACAACAGGGAAAGTGGTACCAGGATAATTCACAGGGGAAAACTGTGGTTTCTTTACTGTTTCACTAAGTATCACTAAACAAGCGCCTGTGCACAGGTCCATTTCCTGAGGAACAAAGTTAGCGATTTGGATTCACAGCCGTTCCTCAGAGTGGTGTCAACTATTTCCCGTTTCAGTGAAGATTTCCAGCATCTTCAGATTCTGCCTGTTTTCCACCGAGTGACAGGCAGGTGGCAGTGAGGGGCGATTTCCAACCACAGTTTGAACACCAAACTCACGGGTCTGTTTCTGTTGCAAACACGGTACAGCCCATTTACTCACAGCCTCTCTCTGTGAGGGATGGAATGGGAACTCATCCACTCCTCAGTATCGCAGTTATTGCTTCCAACGGAACTCCAGAAACAAATATCTGAACCCAGACCAGAATTACTCGTTCACACATCATAACCCTAGACAGTTTATCCCCGAGTCTATTGTACTTGGATCTAACACTGCGATATTCCAGGATCCAACCACACAGAGTCACACAGCTGAATCTGCCACTCAGCGAACCTGTAATCCTCGTACATCATCCCCACATCTCACAGTGCGTGGTTCAATCAGGGATTTCCCCAAAACCAATGCCCAGCACCCCAAAAATGTTGATTCATTGTGAAAGGAGGAACATTCAACTCCCATCTTTGGAAGTACTGTCCTGGGCCAAATTCCAAATACTGACAGGTCTATCTGCCCAGTGTTTCCCAGGATTACAACCCAAACAGCAACTCGCCCAGGACTCCTTGTTGCCAGTAATATTCTGAAGTGCCTCGGCCATTCGGAGCTCAAACACCAACACTCCGACATCAATCTGTGGCAGAACGGGAACCTGATGATCTTCTGACTGAGTCAGATGTTGGGCTGGAAAACCTGGGTGCGGGGCACCAGCAGGCATGTTTCACATTTCACATTGTCTCCACCAGCTAAACTGAACACAATTTATCATTATCCTATTGTTAAAAGAGATCTTGCTCAGCACTATTGACCATCGCATTTCCTGTAGGCTAACAGGAATAAAACGAGTTTAATATCAAATTGAAATTAAAGTGCTGGAAACTCGGTACATCAGATTGGATCTGTGGAAAGAAGAAACTGTGGAAGATCCAGTGTCGGAACTGGTACTGTCCAAGATGCTGCCCGATCTGCTGAACGGATATAGCATTTTCACTTTCCACTTTATATGATGCACAACTATTAACAGATTACAAGATACTTGTGATGGCCTGAACAAAGTTGCACAAATATAATGCCAATATTCATTAGTTTTCTCTTCAATCCAATACAGGGATGAGCAGTTAATACACGCAACATCCTCCCCATCCCACTATCAATCCGTTATTTCTGCTTCCAAACCCCCTCCCGATAAAGATTAACACGGCGGACGCTTGGTAACGTTGAAGCTAAAATCGTAATGATGTCTTTACACTACCTGGTGCCTCATTTAATAAATCCTCTGGTAGACCCAGGTAACAAACACTGATTTCAGAAATAACTCAGTAAGGCAAAATACGTCACAATGAAGACAACGGTAGAAAATAAATTGTTGATGTATAAATTGGTGGGATACAACTGGACAGAGTATCGACAAGGTGGTTGATATATATCATTGAGGTGGTGGGATAAAGGCTGGACAGAGGTTGAACAAGATGGTTGATATATATCATTGAGGTGGTGGGACACAGGCTGGACAGTGGATGATCAAGATATTTGATATATATCATTGAGATGATGGGATACAGGCTGGAAAGAGGCTGAACAAGATGGTTGATATATATCAGTGAGGTGGTGGGATACAGGCTGGACAGAGACTGAACAAGATGGTTGATATATATCACTGAGGTGGTGGGATACAGACTGGACAGGAGTTGAACAAGATCGTTGATATGGTTGATATTGTATCCCATCAGTGAAGTGATGGGATACAGACTGGACAGAGGTGGAACAAGACGTTTGATATATATCATTCAGGTGGTGGGAATCAAGCTGGACAGAGTTTGAACTAGATGGTTGATATATATCGTTGAGGTGGTGGGTTACAGACTGGACAGAGGTTGAATAAGATGGTTGATATATATCATTGAGGTGATGGGATACAGGTTGGACAGTGATTATCCCAGATGGGCAGGGAATTGAGTTGACTTTATTACTTACATCCTTCATATACCTGAGTAAAAATCTTTACGTTTCCGTCTGAATATGCAATGTGCAATATCATAAATTATAATAAATAGTATGTACAAAAATATAACATGCAAATACTATTTTGTCAGCATGAATTAATCAGTCCGGTGGCCTGGTGGATGAGGCTGTCCCGGAGCCTGTTGGCCCTGGCTTTTATGCAGCGGTACCGTTTGCTGGATGGTAGTAACTGGAATAGTGTCTGGTTGGGGTGACTCTGGTCCCCAGTGGCCTGAGGTGAAATAGGCTCTGCTGTGCCTTTTTCACCACGCAGCCGGTATGTACAGACCACGTGAGATCCTCGGTGATGTGTGAAGGAACTTAAATCTATACACCCTCTCAAGTCCAGATCCATTGATATCAACTGGGGCTTCCCTCTGTCCGTTCCTCCTTCAGTCCACAACCAGCTCCTTTGCTTTTGCTACATTACGGGAGAGTTTGTTTTATTGACACCAGTGTGAATGACTTCTTCCCTGTAGGTTGCCTTATTGTTATCTGAGCTTAGGCCAATCAGTGTACTATCGTCAGCAAATCTGATTAGCTGCTTGGAGCTGTGGCTGGCAACACAGTCATGGGTGCACAGAGAGTAAAGAAGGGGTCTAAGGAGAAGACCCTGTAGGGTATATGTGCTGAGGGTCAGAGAGAGAGAGGTGAGGGAGCCCACACTTAACACCTGCCGGCGATCTGACAGGAAGTCCAGATTCCAGCTACACAGGGCAGGGTGAAGGCCAAGGAACTTATCCTTGTCGATACTTCACGCCTTCGTATGCCTACTGCTCTGCCCATGTCTGCAAGGAACTGCAGAGAACTTTGGAGAGCAGAGAACATCAGAGAAACAAGCCTCCTCTCCATGGACTCTTCCTACACTTTCCCTGCCTCGGAAAAGCAGGCCATGTACTCAAAGATCCTCACAACCTGGACATTCTTGCTGCAAACCCGCTCCCCCATCGGGGAAGAGATACAAAAGCCTTAAAGCGCGTAACACCCGGCTAAAGGATGGCTTCCTGTCTGTGGTTATAAGCCAAATGAATGATAAAATGGACTCGGCCTCACAATGTAACTCGATGTGACCCTGCACCATATGTCTATCTGCACTGCATTTTCTCTGCAGCCATAATGCTTTGTTACAGTTATTGTTTTGTCGTATATCAGCTCAATGTACTGTTGCAATGTATCGATCTGTGTGGATGGTATGTCAGGCAAGATTTTCACTGTAGCTCAGTACATGATGAGAATAAACAAATTGCCCATTCTAATTGTGTGGAAATATTAGACAGACTGAGCATCTGCTTTGGAACATCAGAAGGAATCTTAACTGAACTGTTGTCATTTCTGAGGAATGCAAATAAATAGCAAAGGCTTCAATCTCGCATTACGATCCGCGGTAACTGGGAACAGGTAACCGGTGGTGGGTCTCCATATTAATATCTGAATCAGGTTTAATAGCACCAGCATATGTCATGAAATTCTTTGTCTTTGTGGTAGCAGTAGAACCTAATTCATAACAGTCAATTTTAACAATTATGAATTACTAAAAATATACACATTAAATCGTTAAATTATGTAAGTAGTGCAAAGATAAAAATAAAAACTGTAATATACTCTTTTAATTGTGTGGAAATTCTGGAGCAAAGCTTAACTAAAGTGTACACGTTGATGAGGAGCTCAGAAAAAGAGAAAAGCCTAAATTCCCATATGAATGGGCCATATACCCAGAAATATTGGCTGCACTTTGTCAGGTCGAAACAGTGGAATAGGCTATAAGACCACAAAATATTGGAGCAGTTGGCTATTCGGCCCATCGAGTCTACTCCGCCGTTCAATCATGGGCTGATCCAATTCTTCCAGTCATCCCCACTCCCCTGCCTTCACCCCGTACCCTTTGATGCCCTGGCTAATCAAGAACCTATCTATCTCAGTCTTAAATACACCCAATGACTTGGCCTCCACAGCCGCTCATGACAACAAATTCCACAGATTTACCACCCACTGACTAAAGTAATTTTTCCGCATCTCTGTTCTAAATGAACGTCCTGTGGCGACCCACTTCCTAGCGCACTCGAACCGGCTCACAAATAGCCAGCGCGCCGGCACAAAGGCCAGGTCCGCAACAAAGTGAAAAGCCTGCGGGGGTTTGTGAGTACGTTCCCCTTACAGCATCCACGCCCGGGGAGGGCGGGATGAGGGAAGCTTTAAAGCAAGGCTGTGAAGTTCGAATAAAATCTTCTTTAATTGCAGTTTACCGACTCCGTGTCGTTATTTTAACGCTGCGTGTAGCATACCACTACAGTCCTTCAATTCTGAAGTCAGGCCTTCCTGTCCCAGTATCCCCTACCATGGGAGATTAACTTTGCCATATACAATCGGTTCAGGCCTTTTAGTATACAGAATGTTTCTATGAGATCCCCCTTATTCTCCTGAACTCCAGGGAATACAGCCCAAGAGCGGCCAGACGTTCCTCACATGGCAAACCTTTCATTGCTGGAATCATTCTCGTGAATCTTCTCTGAACCCTCTCTAATGTCAGTATATCATTTCTAAAATAAGGATCACAAAACTGCACACAATATTCTGTGTGATCTCACGAGTGCCTTATAGAGCCTCACCATCGCATCCCTGCTCTTATATTCTATACCTCTAGAAATGAAAGCCAACATTGCATTTGCCTTCTTCACCACAGATTCATCGTGGAACGTAACCTTTAGGGCATCCCGCACAAGGACTCCCAAGTCCTTTTGCATCCCTGCATTTTGAATTCTCTCCCCATCTAAACAATAGACTGTCCGTTTACTCCTTCCACCAATTTGCCACTTCTTTGCCCATTCCCCTAAACTATCTAAGTCTCTCTGCAGGCTCTCTGTTTCCTCAACACTACCCGCTCCTCCACCTATCTTGATATCATTGGCAAATTTAGCCACAAATCCATTTATGCCGTAGTCCAAAGCATTCACACGCATCGTAAATTTCTTAATTCAGCCTGTAGAGACTCTACACCTTCCAATCCTATGTCATCCCTTTCCAATGATTTAATATTATTTCTTGTACACAGGGCCACACCACTTCCTGTGCCCACTCACCTATCTTACTGATACACCTTAAATCCTTGGAAGTTCAGCTCCCAATGGCAGCCATTCTTTAGCCAAGTTTCACAGATGTTCACAGCGTCACTTTTGCCAATCTGTAGCTGAATTGCAAGATAGTCCATTTTATTCCTTATGCTGCGTGCATTCAAATACAATAATCTCAGTCCAGCATTTGTTACTTTCTGTTTTAATTGCCCCATGACTCTATTGCCCTGTAACTCATGCCACTAGCTTTGATAAAACTTTATCTCCTGTCTGTTCTTTCTATAATGTCCGTTGCACGCTATCTTTGATTTATTTCTGTTTTCCCCTTCATCAGCCCAATTACTCCGGTTCCCATTCCCCTGCCAAATTCAGTTAAACTCTCACTAACAGTCTATTACATCTGCCTGCTAGGATATTGAACCCCTCACGGGTTCAGGTGCAACCCATCCTTTTTGTACCGGTCATACCTCCCCGGGAAGAGTTCCCAGTGATCCAGGAATCTGAAGCCCTGCCCCTTACACAAGTCTCTCAGCCACACATTAATACCCCTGATCATGCTATTCTTTCATCGCTAGCACGTAGCGCAGGCAGCAATCCTGAGGTTACCACCTCAGAGGTCCACGGGGCTCTGTGTTGGCAACATTTCTTTTTACGTTCTGTGTCAATGCATCGGATGACAAATATTGATGGTCCTGTGGCCAAATTTACGAATGAAGTCGAATATTGAAAGGACTGGATAGAGAGGTCGTGGAGGGCTGCAGTATCTGGTTATCACAATGCCATAAATACAACTTAAATATACAAACGATAGGCTTGCCCGCGGCCTGAGATTCTAAGTTGGAGAATGGCGCTTTATTCACAAAATCCTCACTGCCCACAGTGACTGTGCACTGATCCCAGCAATGGAACCCACCACTGCAGCCCCACAGTGCACTCTGTACTGATTGCAAAGCTACGAAATTTCATATGAATAGCCTCCCCTCCCCCAACTCCACTCTTTCTGCGTCACCAGAAGACTGGGACATCTCACATCTCGCTGCCTCCGCCAGGACATTAAACTGTGAACAACTGTGGTCAGGGACTGATCTCTGGGGTACTCCAAACACTACCTCCTTCCAGTCTGAAATGTTGTCCTTTACCCACTGACGTGCTTTGTAAGCTTTTAACAATGTAGAAAAGTCCATATCGGTGATCTGATTGGATACATCGCCATGACGTTAACAGCAGTGAAATGTCAATCACTGCCTCTCATTTTGGAAGGGATTCAGTCGACAATCGCAGATACACCAACAGCTTCGCACTGGGGAGCGGCCGTTCACCTGCTCCGTGTGTGCGAAGAGACCCATTCAGTTAACCCACCTTGTGATGCTCCGGTGAGTTCACAATAAATAGAGGCCACATTTCTGCCCGGAGTGAGCAAAGAGTTTTACTCAATCATCCCAGCTGCTGCAACACCAGCAACTTCACATCAGGGAGGAAGTTCAAATCATCTCCGTGTTAAATGTTTAACCATCACGGTGACTGAAGGCAGCTGCAGGTTCATGAGGGACTGTAACTGTCAGATTCTGCAGTTCTTGCGGCTGCTCATCGCACCCAGGACTGAATCCTGGTCACTGAGCATTGGAAGAGTCTGTTCTGCTGATGTTAGCCTTAAACTAGACTGGCGTTTAATATTGTGGATCTGTGAAACGTAAAACAGTTCTCTATCAAATCCCGTGTCTCAAGTACTTACTGTCTCTACCACACTCACAATGTCAAATAGAAAGGCCACTCGGCCCATCTGGTTCCTGCTAATGTTTCTGTTCCATATCAGTATATGAAAATCTACCCCAGCCGTTCCCCTCTCACCCTCCCTGAGATGACAGGTTGCAACTAGTCACCACTCCGTGAGATAGAAGATTTCTCTTGAATTTCATAGAATCATAGAAATCTACAATACATTACAGATGCTTTGGCCCACAAATGTTGTGCCGACCATGTAACTTACACTAGAAACTGCTTAGAATTACCCTACCGCATAACCACCTATTTTCCTAAGCTCCATGTACCTATCTAAGAGTCTCTTAAAAGACCCTATTGTATCCGCCTCTACCACCGTCGCTGGCAGAGCATTCCACACACACACCACTCTTTGCTTAAAAAAAAACTTAGCAATGACATCTCCTCTGTACCTACTTCCAAGCAGCTTAAACCTATTTCCCCTCGTGTTACCTGTTTCAGCCCTGGGAAAAAGCCTCTGGCTATCCACAAGACCAACGCCTCTCATTATCTTATACATCTGCATGAATGAATTATACGAAGTGACAGTCACACATCCGTTGTGCACTGTGTGCTGATGATCAGATCAACCCAACCTTTTGGGCACAGCAGTGACAAGCTGATCTCTCTCTCTCTCTCTCTCTCTCTCTCTCTCTCTCTCTCTCTCTCTCTCTCTCTCTCTCTCTCTCTCTCTCTCTCTCTCTCTCTCTCTCTCTCTCTCTCTCTCTCTCTCTCTCTCTCTCTCTCTCTCTCTCTCCTCTCTCTCTCAAACAGGCTGCCGCTGTTTGTGTCTGACGTCACTGTCGCACCTCACTCAGGCACTTAAAGGGACGCTCACAGTAAGCGAAACTGCGGTCTTATAACACAATGCCCCTCTAAAGTCTGACAGCAGACTAGCGAGTGAATCTCGTTGGTGCAGAATCAGAAACCAAAGAGTTGCCAGATTGAGTCAGGCTTTGGGGCTCCAGAGAGAGATGCGGTCTAGAGTTTACGCGGAGGAGGAATCAGACCAGCAGGATATTGCTACAAAAGAAAGATCAGAAACATTTGGATACTAGTTGACCGAGAAAAAAAGTGGTTAATTTCTGCAAAATACTGCTGGAAATCAACCGATCCGGCAGTAAATGTGGAAGGGAATAGACAAAGTTTAGACCGAGCCCGCTCCGCATGCCGAGTGTGTACCCCTCTGCTTATTTGCTGCCTGAACTGCAGAGTTCCTCCAGCATTTTGTATGTGTGCGTCCCTGTATTTCCAGCAACTACAGAATCTCCTGTGTTTTACACCTGCATTTTACATTGGCATTAGATACACTTTGATATTGAGTATATTGTTTATGGGAGGCGCTTTCTGCGTTAAAACAGCTGCTGATTTTTCTATATACACGAAAAAAAAATGAGGTTTCGACATTGAACCGGTGGTTGCAGGAATGTTTAATGGCACCGTGATTACCCATAAGGCGCTGCGTTAAAAATTTCTCCAGCGCTGAAGCACCGATAAAATGCGCAGGCGTCAACGCTGATGACATCTGCGAGTATCACGCATGCGCGCAGTACACTGAAGGCCTTGTAAATATCGGGAGCAGGTAAGAACGTTTCTCTGTATTTTTATCTTAAACACCGACTTCAGGACAATTCCTGTGAAATCCGGACACCGTAGTCCGCAATCCCGGGATAGTCCTGCTCTCGTCCCTCACTCTCAGCCCCACGATCCGTAAGCGGGCTCCGGGGAGCTTCCGGCTAATCGGAACGGATGGATCTCTCAGACAGAGCTGAGCTCCAGCTATATAAGTTGAAGGATTAGGAACTCGGAGAAAGGGAACAAAATCTTTTACATCACCAGTTGAGAAAATCGCCTTTGTTCTACCTCCAATCACTAATAAGAGAAAATCTGCTGATGCTGGAATTCCAAGCAACACACACAAAATGCCGGAGGAACTCAGCATTAGTACTCTTTTCCACAGATACTGCCTGGCCTGCTGAGTTCCTCCAGTATTTTGTGTGTGTTGCTTCCTCTACCTCTTCTTGCTCTGGACTTTTCTACCGGTGAGAACATGTTTTGTCCCATTCTCTCTGGGTACGTAATGATATCAAACACCTTTGCCCTGGGCAACAAGTAGCTTTCACATCACAAATGTGCCAGACTCCAATGAGACAGACTACTGCCCTTCCCTTCATATTCATTGGCATTGTCATCACTGAGTTCACCACCATCAGTCATTGGGGGAGGGTTCAGGGGGAATATTTATGTAGAATACAGAAACTAGTGATGCCTGTGTGCATTGTGGTGATGCAAAGGTTGCTGGAGAATTTGCAAGTGGGAAGAAGTGGAGTCATATTTGGAAATCTGACTTTTTAAAGTGTAATCTAGCAAGCAAACCACATATGGACAATATGCAAGAGCTTTGGTGAGAAAATCCTTCATTACCCGTTCCAGGCCTGCAACATAGGTTGTGTGAGAGTGCAGATGAACTGGATCGAACCCAGAGGAGATCAAAGTTCCTATTGACAGTGATTTGCCAGCTGTGAAAATGAATACATCTCTATATAAAATTCACTGTGCACATCTTGTCACTGAGTAAAAAATGCACAGTATCTGCAGACTGATTATTACAAATTTGAGGGAATATTGGAGGGAAGGAGGGGTGACCTCCAGTGGTCCTGATGCCCTCACCTACAACATGTGCATCCAGCTGCAGCTTGTAACCCTGCACTTGAATGAGCTGGAACTTGAAATGGATGAATTCCAGATCATCCAGGAGTTGGAGGTGTTGATAGATATCACATGCAGAGAGGTGAATTACACCCAAGGTGCAGGGCACAGGAAACTGGGTGAGAGTCAGGAAGGGGAATGAGGTTAAATAGGCATCACAGAGTACTCTAGTGGCCATCCCCAACAACAACAGGTGGACCACTTTAGAAGCTGTTGGGGGGATTACCTGGCAGAGGAAAGTCAAAAGACTGATAGGGGATTCGTTAGTTAGAGGAACAGAACAAGAGGGGACGAATATCCTAGTGGTAAGGCTTGCTAGCGGTAGTGAACAGGGGAGGGGGTGATGTGGTTAAAAAAAGTTGTACGGGGAATGGGAGCCAGAATGACAGAATAGATAGTGGAGAGGGTGAATTGAATTGACTTTATTATATACATACTTCATAAACTTGAGGAGTAGAAATATCCCCCACAGCAACAGGAAGACCACTTTAGAAGCTGTTGTGGGAATTCACTGGCAGAGTGTTAATAGGGGATTTGTTAGTTAGGGGAACAGATCAAGAGGCGACTAATAGCCTAGTGGTAAGGCTTGCTAGTGGTATTGAGCAGGGGAGGGGGTGATGTGGTTAAAGTAAGTTGCAGGGGGAATGGGAGCCAGAATGACAGAACAGGTAGTGGAGATGGTGAATTGAATTGAATTGACTTTATTATATACATCCTTCATATAGATGAGGAGTAGAAATATTTACATTACGTTACCATCTAAATGTGCAATGTGTAATTTAAATTGCTTTATAATAATTAGTTTGTATATAGGACAATCAAGAAAGCAGAGAAATCAATTATTCAGTCTGATGGCCTGGTGGAAGATGATGTCCCGCAGCCTGTTGGTCCTTCTGCTGTGGTACTGTTTCCTGGATGGTAGCAGCAGGAACAGTTTGTGGTTGTGGTGAATTTGGTTCCCGATAACCTTTGTTCCCTTTTTATACAAATCCATACGCCTACCATCCAGGCTCCCATCCAAACTTCTTTTAAATGGTGAAACTGAGCTCATATTCACCACTTGTGTTGGCATCTGATTCCACACTCTCACGGTCATTTCAGTAAAGACCTTTTCCAAATGTTTCCTTTAAATTTTCACATTCCCCACTTACCCATGACCTCTGGTTATTATCCCACCCAACCTCAATGGAAAAAAAGCTGCTTGCATTTACCCTATCTATACCCTCATAATATTGTATACTTCTAACAATTTCCCAAAGCTATGTACAATTTCCTTGTTTATGTTTAGAGCCTTTTTTAGGTGTATAAGATGATGAGGGACATTGATCGTGTTCATAGCCAGAGGTTTGTTTTCCCAGGGCTGAAATGTCTAACACGAGGCAGCAGAGTTTTAAGTGCAAGGAAATAGATACCGAGGGGATGTCAGGGGTAAGTTTTTTACACAAAGAGTGGTGGGTGTGTGGAATGCACTGCCGGCTATTTGACTGAGAGTGTTTCAGTTACTGTGGGGACAGGAACCCATGCAGCTCAGTGGGAACAGGGATAATACCAATGTCTCTCCAAACTGAACCAGGTCACAGATTGGAGATGGCAGAAATGCTCCTCTCTTATAGAGATAGGAAGAACATCAGAGAGTTTGATGGTCATTCCAGATACCAGCACTGTGCCCAGTTAAATGATGATTTCTCTCTCCAACATGTGTTGAGCTTCACTGTAACTGTGTGATGCCAGTTCACAGCTTGACAACTCCTGTGATCTCATCTGAAATGTTGTCCTTCACCCACTGAAGCATTTTGTTAATCTTTTTACAGGTTACAAATGACAAGAAATTTCTCTACGGGAATCTAAAACACACCACACCAGTTTTGCTGTCTCTGTCCAGATATTTAAGAAGTGGAGCAAGAGATTCACTCGATCATCCTTCCTGCTCAGGCTGTGGGGAGGGTTTCACTCTAACATCTGACCAACTGGCACGCCTGTCATTTTAAACAGGCAATTCCCATTCATCTGCTCAGACGATGTGAATGGATTCAGTCGGATATTTCAACTAAAGGGGCATCAACAAGTTCACACTGGGACAAGGCCATTCACTTGTTCTCTGTGTGAGAAGGGATTCAGTAGTTCTTCCCTCCTGTGGACAAACCAGTCAGTTCACACTGGGCAGAGGCCTTTCACCTGCTCAGATTGTGTGAAGGGATTCACTAAGTCATCCACCCTAATGGCTCACCAACGAGTTCACACTGGGGTGTGGCCGTTCACCTGCTCAGACTGTGGGAAGGGATTCACTAAGTCATGCACCCTAATGGCTCACCAACGAGTTCACACTGGGGTGTGGCCGTTCACCTGCTCAGACTGTGGGAAGGGATTCACTAAGTCATGCACCCTAATGGCTCACCAACGAGTTCACACTGGGGAGAGGCCATTCACCTGCTCGGACTGTGGGAAGGGATTCAGCTGCTCATCAAAACTGAAGGTACATCAGAGAGTACACACTGGGGAGCGGCCTTTCACCTGTTCAGACTGTGGGAAGGGATTCACTCAGTCATCTGAACTGAAGGTACATCAGAGAGTTCACACTGGGGAGCGGCCGTTCACCTGCTCAGCATGTGGGAAGGGATTCACTCGGTCATCCGCCCTAATGGCTCACCAGCGGGTTCACACCGGGGAGCGGCCGTTCAACTGCTTGGACTGTGGGAAGAGATTCACTCAGTCATCTCACCTACAAGCACACAGGTCAGTTCACACGGGTGAGAGGCCATTTATCTGCTCGTACTGTGGGGAGGGATTCACTTTGTCATCTCAGCTACTGAGACACCAGTCAGTGCACACTGGGGAGTGGCCGTTCACCTGTTCAGACTGTGGGAAGGGATTCACTCAGTCATCTCAACTGAAGGTACATCAGAGAGTTCACACTGGGGAGCGGCCGTTCACCTGCTCGGACTGTGGGAAGGGATTCACTTGCTCATCTAAACTTAAGGTACATCAGCGAGTTCACACTGGAGAGAGGCCGTTCACCTGCTTAGTCTGTGGGAAGGGATTCACTCGCTCATCTGAACTGAAGCTACATCAGCGAGTTCACACTGGAGAGAGGCCGTTCACCTGCTCAGACTGTGGGAAGCGATTCACTCGGTCATCTCATCTGAAGGTACACCAGCGAGTTCACACTGGGGAGAGGCCGTTCACCTGCTCAGACTGTGGGAAGGGATTCTCTTGCTCATCCGAATTGAAGGTACACCAACGAGTTCACACTGGAGAGAGGTCGTTCATCTGCTCCGAATGTGGGAAGGGATTCAGTCTGTCATCTCACCTACTGAGACACCAGCGTGTTCACACTGGGGAGAAGCTGTTTACCTGCTCAGACAGTGGGAAGTATTCACTTCCTCATCTGAACTGAAGGTACATCAGCGAGTTCACACTGGAGAGAGGCTGTTCAGTTGCTCAGACTGTGGGAAGGGATTCACTCAGTCATCCCACCTACAAGCACACAAGTCAGTTCACTCTGGGGAGAAGCCATTCACCCTCTCAAGCCTGAATTATACCTCTGAGTAGGCACTATGGCGTAGCATACGCAGTAGACCATGCATGTCATCTACACGGTTGTGAACATTTCTACTTGTGCGTTCGTGTGTCTACGTCGCTCTGCCAAAACGCTAGTTGGTGCTGGGGTTCTATTCCACTGTGTTGAATTGACCCATGTGGAGTTGGGAACGATGGCGACTGCTGAGTACATCTTGTTGGAGTTGGAGCAAATAGCTGTTGAACAAGAGTTACTTTTATTGAAATTACTGCAGCGCAGAAAAGAGAGAAGTTTTTCCATTTCTTTGTGCTTTCTGCAACGACCAAACCGATGTTTGTGGAAATTTCTTTCCACAAATTTGATGCCATTTTCAAGTCTTTATTGTGTGCCGACGAAGGGTTGTGCAAATGTACATATATTTCTGACTTCCTCACTTACCCTCTCCTCAATTTGTTCCACTTTCCAACTTCGAAGCAACAGGAAATGTGTAGGAGGAAACTGGCTGCTGCCAAGTAGACCAATCACAGTTCTTGCCGTCTGTGTCGCCACGACGTGTACTACATTTTTGGGAATGTGTGCGTTAGGCTACATTAGGCAAAAGACTCTCTTGGAGGCAATACATGGAGTCGCTTTTGGGCTTTGCTCCGTTCATTTTAAATTTACTTACCACCCCTTTAATATCTTTATCAAAGTGTTTATAACACTTTTATATGTTTGAATTTGAATTTTAATCGACTGAAATGGCTTACAGAGAAAGAAAGGCATTAGCCGAAGGCAAGGGAACCGGCAGTGGAAATGGAAAGAAAGAAGATGACTTTGAACAGCCTAAAATTTTCAACTTACTTTACCAGCTATCTCGAATCTTTTGGATGAAAAACTTGCTAAAAGGTTTACTACCTTGGAAGTATGGTTAAAGGAGAGCGAAGGTGGTTTGGCAACACTTGAAAAGAAGAACGAAAAATAGCAGCGACAAATTTCAGCACTTATTAAAGCTGAAAAACAGATAGATCACAAATTTAATTCTTTGGAAAAGAAATGAACTTTGACCACTCATACATTGGAGCAGAATAAAGTCAAGATTATTGATTTGGAGAGTCGAAGCCACAGACTGAATTTGCGAATAACAGACTCAGTGAGGACGTTGAGAGCCGGGATCTTACTCAGTTTTTTTTCTCAATTCTCAATGGAGGTCTTTGGCTCGGAGGTTTTTTCTTCTCTTCCTGCGCTCGACCGCGCACATCGGGCGCTGGAACCAAAACGATCAAAAGGGTTAAAACCGCGTCATGTAATTCTTCGATGTCACAATCTGAATACTAAGGAGCAATTCATTCGGATTGCTCGTCAGAAAGCAGTTACTGAGCATCAGAATCTTAAGTTTCGGGGAGTCTCAAGATGGCGCTCATGGAGTAAACTACTTCTAGGCTTTGCTCCAAACCTTTTACGTCTTTTTAACCTACAAACACCCCTTAAAGGATCTTCTTATACTTATTCTAAAGGGGTCTAAACATGCAGAATTTTTCTTTTTAACTATTTGAATTATTCTCAACTTGCTGAAATGTCTAGAGCAAAAGAATCGAAACAGACGAAAGAACCGATAACTTTAGAAACAATTGTGAAGCTTATAGAAGGATCTTAAGTTTCATTTTGTTGAAGATTTTTGACCTGAGGTTATGCAAGAAAGATTGCATTTTAAAATGGTGATGTCAGGATTATATCAGAGGAATCTTTGTCCAGCTTTGTTACATCCTTTTCACCTAAGGGTTGCTCTGCCCGATAAATCATTCAAATGGTTTAAATCCGTGGATGAAGCAAAACAATTTCTCGAAGATCTAAGCTTGAATGCGGATGTCTAATGTTTTGATGATCAACATTTAAGCTTGGATGTCTATGAAATTTACCATTCCTTTATGTCTGTGTGTATCTGGTTTATTAGTTAACAACCAGCTTATAGATTTGGACACTTTGGAACTTTGCCCTTGGGTTGATTACAGTCGTACTGTGTTTTGACGTTCGGATGCTTATGATGTTTCCATGTTTATGTTTCTTTCTTTTTCCTTCATTGTTTTACTTTTATTTTTAATTGTTTGCTTTTGAAAATCATTAAGACTTTGATTTGCTGATTATTTCCTTTTTCTAGAAATATTATTAAGATTGTATTTTGTGTCATTTTTTAAGACCTTTTCTTTTAAAATGGTCTGCCATTGGCTGTTTTTTCTCTAACATCTGCTTGACATTCCTCTCATAATATTTTGACTATGGGTGCTTGTTTTTTTATTTTTTTTAAATTTGATGATTTGCCCTCAAGGGAGACGGGGTTACGGAGGTTCTTAGATAGTTGTTTGGCTGTCTATTGGCCAGGTTTTCGGTCTTTGTGTGTGTGTGTGGGGGGGGGGGGGTGTTAAGGCTATTTTTAGTCTAGTATTTTTCTTTTGGGCTGAATTGAAACTACAAACATGTCTGTATTGTCGTAACTTCCGTTTCCTCTTTAGACTATTTTTCCCTCTTCCTAATTCGTGAGTTTCCTATGCAATATGGTTAACCCTTTACATATTACATTGTTTATTTAAGGAAAATGGATATTATTAATTGATTTTGTCATTATTAATTTTGTTTCATGTAATACGAACGGTTTGAATCATCTAATTAAATGGAAGAAGATTTTTAGAGTTTTTCATAGACTGAATGCTCAGATTATTTTTGCGCAGGAGACTCATGTGAGTAAGGAGGATAATCAGCTCTTCTTTAGGTTTTGGTAAGGCCAGCAGTTTCACTCTAACTCATCGACTAAGGTGAAAGGTGTTTCTTTTTTTATAGACTCCTAGATTTCATTTGTTCACTATGATACAATTTCAGACCAATTTGATAGACTTCTATAAACACCGGTTAACTTTATGACAATAAATTAGTTTTGGTTAATATTTATGCACTAAATACTGACTATCCTGAATTCTTTAAGCACTTTTTTGCATTTCTTCCCAATTTAAATGAATATATGGTAATAATGGGTGGAGATTTTAATTGTTGTCTGAAACGTATGATGGATAAGTCTGTGCCTAATCAGGTACTTACAAACAAATCTGCTATTTTTATTAATTCCTTCTTAGTTGACTCTGGAATTTTAAAAATTAGGAGGTTTTTACATCCTAATGAAAAAGAGTTCTCTTTTTTCTCATGTATATCATAATTACTCTAGAATCCTTTACATCTTTATTGATTTTCGATTAGTTTCATTTGTCACTGCCTATGAATATGATACAATTGCCATTTCCGATCATGCACCTTTGAAATTATCAGTTAAGTTAACTGATGTAACCTTTAGTACTAAACAATGGCGGTTCAACTCTATTTTACTTCAGAGCTTAAATTTTATTAATTTCATTAAAGGTCAGCTGACAGATGTATGTGTTGGGGAGCACTTCGGGTCCAGTGATCACAATAGCATTAGCTTCAATATAATTATGGAGAAGGACAGGACTGGACCTAGAGTTGAGATTTTTAATTGGAGAAAGGGTAACTTTGAGGAGATGCGCAGGGATTTAGAGAGAGTGGATTGGGTCAAGTTGTTTTATGGGAAGGATGTAATTGAGAAATGGAGGTCATTTAAGGGTGAAATTATGAGGGTACAGAATCTTTTTGTTCCTGTTCGGTTGAAAGGAAAGGTTAAAGGTTTGAAAGCGCCATGGTTTTCAAGGGATATTAGAAACTTGGTTCGAATAAAGAGGGATGTCAACAATAGATATAGGCAGCATGGAGTAAAGGAATTGCTCGAGGAATATAAAGAATGTAAAATGAAACTTAAGAAAGAGATTAGAAAAGCTAACAGAAGTTACGAGTTTGGTTTGGCAAATAAGGTGGAAGTAAATCCGAAAGGCTTCTACAGTTATATTAAAAGCAAGAGGGTAGTGAGGGATAAAATTGATCCCTTAGAGAATCAGGGTGGTCAGCTATGTGTGGAGCCGAGGGAGATGGGAGAGATTTTGAACGATTTCTTCTCTTCGGTATTCACTAAGGAGAAGGATATTGAATGGTGTAAGGTGTGGGAAACAAGTAAGGAAGTTATGGAACCTATGACAATTAAAGAGGTGGCAGTACTGGCGCTTTTAAGAAATTTAAAAGTGGATAAATCTCCGGGTCCTGACCGGATATTCCCCAGGACCTTGAGGGAAGTTTGTGTAGAGATAGCAGGAGCTCTGACGGAGATCTTTCAGATGTCATTAGAAACTGGGATTGTGCCGGAGGATTGGCGTATTGCTCATGTGGTTCCATTGTTTAAAAAGGGTTCTAGAAGTAAGCCTGGCAATTATAGACCTGTCAGTTTGACATCAGTGGTGGGTAAATTAATGGAAAGTATTCTTAGAGATAGTATTTATAATTATCTGGCTGGACAGGATCTGATTAGGAGTAGCCAGCATGGATTTGTGCGTGGAAGGTCATGTTTGACAAACCTTATTGAATTTTTTGAAGTAGTTACGAGGAATGTTGACGAGGGTAAGGCAGTGGATGTAGTCTATATGGACTTCAGCAAGGCCTTTGACAAAGGTCCACATGGAAGGTTAGTTAAGAAGGTTCAGTCGTTAGGTATTAATGCTGGAGTAATAAAATGGATTCAACAGTGGCTAGATGGGAGATGCCAGAGAGTAGTGGTGGATAATTGTTTATCGGGATGGAGGCCGGTGACTAGCGGGGTGCCTCAGGGATCTGTTTTGGGCCCAATGTTGTTTGTAATATACATAAATGATCTGGATGATGGGGTGGTAAATTGGATTAGTAAGTATGCTGATGATACTAAGGTAGGAGGTGTTGTGGATAATGAGGTGGGTTTTCAAAGCTTGCAGGGAGATTTATGCCGGTTAGAAGAATGGGCTGAACGTTGGCAGATGGAGTTTAATGCTGAGAAGTGTGAGGTTCTACATTTTGGCAGGAATAATCCAAATAGAACATACAGGGTAAATGGTAGGGCATTGAGGAATGCAGTGGAACAGAGAGATCTAGGAATAACAGTGCATAGTTCCCTGAAGGTGGAGTCTCGTGTAGATAGGGTGGTGAAGAAGGCTTTTGGAACACTGGCCTTTATAAATCAGAGCATTGAGTACAGAAGTTGGGATGTAATGTTAAAATTGTACAAGGCATTGGTAAGGCCAAATTTGGAATATTGTGTACAGTTCTGGTCACCGAATAATAGGAAAGATATCAATAAATTAGAGAGAGTGCAGAGACGATTTACTAGGATGTTACCTGGGTTTCAGCACTTAAGTTACAGAGAAAGGTTGAACAAGTTAGGTCTCTATTCATTGGAGCGTCGAAGGTTGAGGGGGGATTTGATCGAGGTATTTAAAATGTTGAGAGGGATAGATAGAGTTGACGTGAATAGGCTGTTTCCATTGAGAGTAGGGGAGATTCAAACAAGAGGACATGATTTGAGAGTTAGGGGGCAAAAGTTTAAGGGAAACACGAGGGGGTATTTCTTTACTCAGAGAGTGATAGCTGTGCGGAATGAGCTTCCTGTAGAAGTAGTAGAGGCCAGTTCAGTTGTGTCATTTAAGGTAAAATTGGATAGGTATATGGACAGGAAAGGAGTGGAGGGTTATGGGCTGAGTGCGGGTAGGTGGGACTAGGTGAGATTAAGAGTTCGGCACGGACTAGGAGGGCCGGAATGGCCTGTTTCCGTGCTGTGATTGTTATATGGTTATTATATGGACAGATTACCTTTTTCTTTTCAACTACCTCAACGGGAGACATTTTCAGTGGGATATCACGCAATGCCTTTAAAACATATATCCGAGGGTAAATTATTTCACACTCTGCTGGATTGAAAAAAAAAACAAATTAATAATGAAATACGTACATTGGTTGATAAGATTAAAGAAATTGATAGAAAATATTCTATTACTCCCAATTTGGAGCTTTATAAAGAGAGAGTTGAACTTCAGATGCAACATAATTTGTTATTAACATCCCCGATTGAAAATCAGTTACTTAAAACTAAGAGTCATTTTATATATTTGGTGATAAATTGGGTAAATTATTGGCTAACCAATTAAAAACTGCTTTGGCGAAACTTCAGATAAATAGGGTTCTTAAACAGGAATGCACTTTGACGGTTGACCATGATGAAATTAACAATTTTTTTTCAAGAATTTTATACCAATTTATACCAATCAGAATTTCCTGATGATTCTACCATAATGCATGATTTTTTAAGGAAATTAAATATTCTGAAATTATCAGTTGATGAACATTTAGTATTAGACACACCCATTACTGAAGAGGAAATAAAGAATGCAATTTATTCAATGAATTCTGCTAAAGCACCTGGTCTGGATGAGTATACAGCTGAATTTTTAAAATCTTTTTCCTATTTACTTTCTCGCTGGTTAGGTAAAACTTTTATAGATGCTTTATTTGTACGTAAGTTACCAGAAACAATTTATGAAGCATCTATTTATTTAATTCCTAAAAATGGTGAAGATCTCACTGAATGTGCATCAGACAGATCTATATCTTTGTGAATGTTGAATCTAAAATCCTTTCTCAAATATTAGCAATTAGATTGGTGAAGATATTGCCACAAATTGTCTCCGAGCATCAGATAGGATTTATTAAAAATCATTATACACATTTTAATGTTTGGAGGTTAATGAAAATTGTATACACAACTTTATCTAAGACTCCAGAACGTGTTTTCTCCCTCGATGCCGAGAAGGCGTTTGATACATTTGAATGGGAATACTTGTTTAAAATTCTTGAGAAATTTAATTTTAGTCCAAAATTTATATCTTGGATCCAATTGATATAACATATACCTTTGGCGTCTGTTTCACTAATGATCGGAGATCCCCTTTCTTTAGGCTTTTCCAAGGTACTAGACAAGGCTGTCCTTTGAAACCCTTACTATCAGATATTAGCCTGGAGACCTTGGCAATTGCTATTCGTGATTCACCCAGTATATTTGGTGTTACTCATAGGAATGGGACGCGTAAAGTATCACTATATGCAGATGACCTTTCACTATATATTTCTAATCCAGAGAAATCCATTCCTGCAGTAATAACACAAATTGCTCAGTTTAGTAGTTTTTCTGCTTATAAACTGAATCTTAATAAAAGTCTGCTTTCTCCATTAAATATGCAAGTCTCAATTTATAGACAGTCACCATTTAGATTGCTCGCTGATTATTTTATTTATTTGGGTGTTAAAATTACTAAGAAGCACAACGATTTATTTAAAGTTAATGTTTACCCTTAATTGATCATGCTAAACAATTGTTTACTAAATGGTCCCCATTGTCCTTATCCTTGATTGGTTCCATTAATACTATTAAGAGGATTATTTTACCTAAATATCAGTACCTATTTCAGGCGGTATCAATTTTTATCTCTAACTTTTTTATATATTATTGATTCTAAAATTTCTGCATATATATGGCAGAATAGAAATCCCAGGTTATATTAGAAATATTTACAGAAATCAAAAAAGGAAGGCGGCTTGGTTTTGCCGGACCCTAGATTTTATTATTGGGAATTAATATTCGATATTTAATGTTTTGGACACAAGAGTTGGATGAACCTTGAGTGGGAGTCTCGACAGGGGTTTTCATTGGCTTCTATTTTAGGGGCTGTGCTTCCCTTTGCACTTACTAAATTTATTAAGCAAATGGTAATTCCAATAATTAAACATACAATAGGAATATGGTTTCAATGTTGGCAATTTTTTGGACCAAATAAACATATACTGTCAATTTCTATGACATCTATTTTTTTCTTTCAACCATTTAGAATTGATCAAGCTTTTCTTTTATGGAAAACAAAGGGAATATCATGTTTTCGTGATTTATTTATGGATGATCTTTTATGGCTTTTGAACAGTTTTCTAATAAATATAATTTGCCTGGATCACACTTTTTCAGATATTTACAGATTAGAAACCTTTGAATGTTATTTTACCTTCCGTTCCGATATCACATCAAATTGAAGTTACGGGAAAAAATAAGTTTAAATCCATATCAGAAGAGTTTAATATCATTTATTTATGATTTAATTATGAAAATACGCTTAGATACTTCTGATAAAATTAAGAATGAGTGGGAAAGAGAACTTGGGATACCTTTACCTATACAGAAATGGGAAAAAATTCTTGAACTAGAAAATACCTCTTCAGTGTGTGTCAGACATGCCTTCATGCAATTTAAGGTGGTTCATCGGGCTCATATGTCCAAGGATAAGTTAGCACATTTTTACTGCCATATAAATCCTGTCTGTGATGTAATTCCGAGGTAGCTTCCTTCACACATATGTTCTGGTCTTGTCCTCTTCTAAAAAAAATATTGGAAGGGTGTTTTGAGATATTATCTCAGTAGTTCTGTGTATTGATTTACAACCACATCCTATTACCGCAATTTTTGGAGGACCGGTGATAGACTCTAGTCATTTATCCTCGTCAGCTTGTCGTCTAATTGCATTTGTTACATTAATAACCATCAGATCTACTTTACTTAAATGGAAAGATTCCAATCTCCCTACTACATTTGAATGGTTTTCCCAAACCATAGCATGTCTAAACTCGGAAAAAATTAGGAGTGGTACTGTGGTTCCTTCGGTTGAATCTGAAGAGACTTTGAGGCCATTTATTCAATTTTTTCATATGATGTAAGTTGACCCTTTCCGAATCTTGTGTAATAAGTTTTTGTTCATGTTCAGAGGAGCGGAGTTAACGCCAAATAATTTCAGCCGTTGTAATATGACAGCCCATTTTTGTCTGTTTTTTTCTAGTTTAGTGTTTTTTTTTCTATTTTACGATTTTTTTTTCTCCTTATATGATATCTCTTTCATGGTTAGTTGCTATGAGATTGGGAGGTTAAACTATATTTGTCATTTGGAATCTGTGCTTTTACATGTTAACCGACATTAATGTAATCCCGATCTCTTTGTATCATTATATTATTGCTATGCTTATTAAATTTGAAACTTAATAAAAAGATTGAAAAAGAAAAGGAAACTGGCTGCTACCAGCTGGGCCAATCACAGTTCTTGCCGTCTGCGTCGCTGCGATGCGTAGTTGCATTTTTAGGAATGTGCGCGTTAGGCTACGGCATACGGTACAGCCTAGGGTGCAGCGTCGGGTACGCGGCTACGTAGAGCCCACGGCGTAGACTGGACGGAGAAGAATAATTCAGGCTTCAATGTGTCGGAAGGGATTCACTTGGTCATCTCAACTACAGAGACACCAGCGACTTCACACTGGGTAGAGCAGTTTAATATACGGGGTGATAGCCACCACCCCCCACCTCCAGCCCGACCAAACTTAAGAAATCTCATTTGGGTGAATGCTGTGTGATGTGTCCCATGTTACAGATCAGTACCCTGAAATTACAAACGATACACAATATGCAATTAAACGATTGAGCTCTATGATTCTTACTTTGCCTATAGGGTTAGTAAAGAAAATGAAAAAAAAAAGAAAAAGGGCCGCTCTCTCCATTCACGTCTTCTCATCTCTCGCCAGCAAAAAACCGTGAAAATCTCTCTTCCAGACTCACAAGAAAGAATATTTCTGTCATTGGATAGCCCCACACTCGAAAACCCTATTTCCTCTAGTCGTAACCTAAACATTGCTGCTACAGAGAAACCATTACCTCAGCAGCGAAACATTACAGAGAGGCCGTTACTTCAGCAGTGAAACCTTACAGTGCGTTACACTTACCACATACTACCGGGTTCACACAGGGGAGAAAGTTTCAATAAGCTGCATGCTGAATATTTATCCATCAGTGTTGCTGAATGCAATTTCGAGAGTGACTGTCGGTGCTGAACTCTGCAATTATTGGTGCTGCTCACCACACCCGGGTCACTAGGCATGAGAAGGGTTTCTTCTGCTGCATATTCACCTTTAATGGGACTAGATCTGTGACAAATAAATCAGTTCTATATTGAACACTGTCTCCGGTACTTAGTGAATTTATAACACACCTAGTGTACAGCAGAGAATCAACTCAGGCCGGCTGGACCCTGCCAGTGATTCTGTTCCACAGCAGATCTTTCAAATCCTCCGCTGTTGTTCACCTCTCACTGTCCCTGTGAATGAGTTCCAAATAGTCACCACTCTGTGGGTGAAGAGGTTTCCCTTGAATTCTCTGCAGACCGAAGAAGTCGAGCTGACTGCAGTTCTGTCTGAGATGTTCTTCGCCCCTCAAATCTCTATGCATCACAAAGAGGAAGTAGTATTATAAAGCTCAGGTGACAAAATCGTGGCTGATAAGAGAAACCAAAGAAAACATAAAAACCAAAGAGAGGGCATTGAGCAAAAATCACTAGTATGTTGGAGGATTGGGAAGATTTTAAAAACCAACAGAATGCAACTAAAATAGTTAAGAAGGAAAAGATGGAACACTTAAGTGAGCCAGCCGGTAATATTAAAGAGGATACCAAATGTTTCTTCAGGTAATTATAATGTAAAAGAAAGGCGGAAGCGGATATCGAACACTGAAAAGTGATGATGGAGAGGTAGTAATGGGCTGGGGGTGTAAGGTGATGGCAGATGAACTGAATAAGTATTGTACATGACTCTTATCTCTCGAAGACCCCGGCAGGAATACGGAAGTACTAGTTGTCAGTTGGTCAGAATGTGTGAAGTTACGTTACTCGGGAGAAGGTTCTTGGGAAACAGAGATGGTCTGAAGGTAAACAGGTTCCCTGTACCAGATGGTGTACACCCCAGAGATCTGAAAGAGGTGGCTGAAGAGATGTGGAGGCATTAGCAATGATTTTTCGAGAATCGTTAAGGAAATAAAATCCTGTGAAGTTTTTTTTCCTTCACTGCTCCCCCTCTCGCAGTTTCACCCATCACCGACCACTTCTTCTACCCTTTTCACCCCCACACTTCTTCCTCTGACGTCTCATCTTTTTCCCCCCAGTCCTGATGAAGGGTCTCGGCCCGAAACGTCGACTGTTTACTATTTCCCATATATGCTGCCTGGCCTCCTAGGTTCCTCCAGCATTTTATGTCTGTGTTGCTTGGATTCCCAGCATCCACAGAACTTTGCAGTTGATACAGATAAGAGACAGATAGTTTAGAGCAAAGCTGCAGTCTGCAAAATGACTTCGTTACTTTTGGAGAACGGACAACGAAGTCGTGGATGAAATGTACGGAAATGTACAGTGTATGTAAATGTACGGTCATGTACAATTGGTGGAAGGAATAAGGGCGTAGAGAAAAATAAATAAATGGGAGAAAATTCAAAAATCAGAGGTATTTGGGAGTCCTTGAGCAGGAGTCCCTAAAGGTTTGCTTGCAGATTGTGTTGATGAAGGATGACAACTGTAATGTTAGCATATAAGAACAAGGATGTGGCACTGTGGCTTTAAAACGCATTGGTCAGATCGCTCTTGGTGTATTGTGAACAGTTTACAACCTGCGAAAACAGATGTGCTCGTATTGGAGAGGGTCCGGAGAAGGTTCATGAGCAATGAAAGGGCTAACGTATGAGGAGCGTTAGCCGGATTTGACCCTGTACTCGCTGGTCTGGAAGAAAGAGAGGGGATCTCATTGAAACCTATTAAATATTGAAAAGCCTCGACAGAGTGGCTATGAAGAAGATGCAACCTATACTGTGTGAGTCTGGGACCAGAGGCCACAGCCTCAATATATAGGGCATCCACTGACAAGAGATGAGGAGGGATTTCTTTAGTCAGGGAGTGGTAAATCTTTAGAATTTATTGCCACGGACGGAGCAGACACCAAGTCACTGAGTGTATTTTTAATGGATGTTCAAAGACCCTGGGGAGAATGCAGGAGAATGGGGTTGAGAGAGATAATCAAGTGGACACGAAAGAATGGCGGAGCAGATTCGATTGGCTGAGCAGTCTCTGCGTGAAATCTCATGCTTCATGGTCTGAAGAAGTGGCGAGTGAGGTTGCATTAGGGTTAGGGTATGGTCAGTGTATCCGCGCCTGGATTATTGTATTCAGTTTTGGTCGTTCTGCTACAGGAGAGAGGACGTTAAGCTGGAATGAGTGCATTGGAGATTTCCAGGAATGGTGCCGGTACTCGAGGAACTGAGTTCTGGAGAGAGGTTGGGCAGGTTGGGATTTCACACCTTGAAGTGTAGGAGATTGAGGCTGACCTTGTGCAGGTGTTCCAAACTATGAGTGTACAGAAATGGGGAATGTGTGCAGTCCTTTTCCCCACCTTTGTGGAATTAGCAACCAGAGGGAACCGGTTTAAGGTGAGAGGGGATTGATTTAATCGGGATCCCAGGGGAAAATTATTAACCCACTCTCCCTTCCGGTTCTTTGTTTAACTAACACGATGAGTGAACTCTCAGGTTGGAGGAGCAACACCTCATATTACATCCGGGTAGTTTACAACCTGATGGCATGAACTTTTCTTTTCATCAACCCACACGCCCGTCTCCTCCATTCTGTCTCCCCACTTCTTTCTTCTCCACTGCGGATCGTCTCCCTCTAGTTCCTCTTTTACTTCCGTTTTCCCATTGTCAACTCTCCTTTCCTATCAGATTCCTTCTTTTCAGCCCTTTGCATTTTCCACCTACCACCTCAAAACCTCTCACTTCATCTCCCACCTCCCCCACCTACTCACCTTCACTCTTATCTGGCTTCACCTATCATCTACCAGCTTGGACACTTTCCACTCCCCGCAACATCTTATTCCGGCTTCTCCCTACTTCCAGTCCTGATGAAGGGTCTCGGCAGGAAATCTCTGTTTTGCTTTATCCCCTCTATAGAAGCTACCTGACCTCCTGACTTCCTCCAACATTTTGTGTCTGTTACTCTGCATCTCCAACATCTGCAGAATCTCATCGGGACAGAGTGCAGAATGCAGAGACGACATCAGGTCTCACTAATGTCGAGGAGGCCAACCTGGAAAACTGGAAACAGTAGATGACCCCAACAGGCACGATGTTGAAAAGTTGTCTCATATGGAAAGACTATTTGGGACCCTGACTAGTGGTGAGGAGAGTGGTTTGGTGCAGGTCTAGCACTTCATCCACTTGTAGAGTTAGTTTCCAGCACCTACACCCCTCCTTATCGCTGTAAACCTCTCCCTTTTGTGGACAACACTGCCACTTGGTGGTGATTTACCACAATAACAGGACCTCCTGACTTGTGGACTCCATTGTCACCAGGTGCCGCTCTGCCGCAATAACGCTGAGAGACAGAAATGTGACGCTGCAGCCTGCTAAAATGTTTACTCAAGGTTCAGGGTTGTTTAATTCCATTTCCAGCAGACAAGTGTAAAGGAGGTCGAAATAATTATTACTCCGGCTCCAATGAAACACACCACAATAGTAACAACATATATCCACAGCTTATATACCGTGCACGGTTTGATTGTATGTTCATTAAGTGAATAAAACCGGGGTGGGTGAGGAAGGGGTATCTATGGTCCACACTGTCAGGGTGTTGATTTTACCAGGAGACAAAGACTGCAGGGACGAGAGGTTTTCTGTTGACTAATACACTGTGTGTGGACCCCGCTGGCAATTCTGGTGTTGTGACCCGAATCGAGACAAACACCACGCTACAACACACACAAAATACTGGTGGAACACAGCAGGCCAGACAGCATCTATAGGGAGAAGCGCTGTCGACGTGTCGGGCCGAGACTCTTCGTTAGGACGAAGCGTCCGAAACGTCGACAGCGCTTCTTGTTGTTTGAATTTCCAGCATCTGCAGATTTCCTCGTGCAAACACCACGCTGCCCACTCCACCAACAACACGGCAGAGCCAGACACAAACAGGGGACTTTACATCCCACAACACTGGATTCAGTGATGAAACCCGTGATTAATGTTGTCCCTCTGAAATCATAAGAAACGTCCTTTAAGGTGTTTTGAAATACGAGCGCTCCGCCACATGTGACATCAAACAGCTCCGCCCCCACGCGCCCGACGTCACACATGGGCTCCCCACACCGGGATCTGCCCTCATGTGCTCGGTACCTTCCGTCACCCAGGCGCTGGAGAGTTCGAGCTTTATCGGTTTAACGGCTGGGCTAACCACCCTCTCCTCCACCGTTGTAAAGCAGAACATCAGGAGCTGCCCTTTTGCCATTGGTGCACACGAATGTCAATCACTGGTTACACCCAATAGCGGAGGCGGACCAGCTGAGTGGGCGTTACCCCGCTGTGTCTGACTCTTGCTGCTGCGCCGGGCTCAGGTCAGAGCGGAACAAATCCCAAAGTAAATGTCACGCTTTTTGAATATGGTGTAAAATCCCGCTCCCCATACTAACACGGGTTATACAGACCAAAGAATAAACTACCAGAGGAACTCCGGTCGGGCAGCATCTGCTGAGGGAGATGGACCGTCAACATTTCGGGCCGACACCCTCCCTCTGGACTGAGAGTGGACGGGAAATAGTCAGAGAAAAGAGGTGAGGGGTGGGGATGGGGCAAGAGCTGGGGAGTGAGAGATGGATCCAGGTGAGGGGGGAGGTGGGAAGGTGGAAATAGTGATAGGGGTGGGAGGTGAGTGGTTGGGGCAACACGGGGCTGCAGAAGATGGAAATTAATTCCATAGAGGATTAACAAAGAGGTTAGAGAATATTTGTTATAGAGAGTGCAATGAAGATTCGCCAGACGAATCCCTTGAGCGGTGGGGTCATCATAGAAGAGAGATCAAATGTAATAACCCTTTCATTTGGAGAATCGAGGACTGAGAGGTGAACACATTGAAATGCACAACATCATTACTGGTTGAACCAGGGATCCCAGTCTCTGAAAAAGGGGGGTGGACTGTCCGGGACTGAGATGAGGAAATGTATCCACTCTGAGGCTGGTGAATGTCTGTAAATCCCCACGGCAGAGGGCGGTAAAGACTCGCTGATCCTCCTAAAGAAAAACAGAGGCCGCCCGATGTGTGGAGACTGAAGGGATAGAGGAAATGAGGATCGGGCAGAAACATGTGGCTGAGATGGGAAAGCAGCCGCCTTGTAGATGGTTAGAGGGGCTGAATGGCCACATCCCGCTGTTTCTCACTTGATGTTTCAGTGTTCCTGTCCAGTGAAGCCGGAGGAATGTGAATAGGAATGTGCTGCGTCTGAAGGCTGAGTCCGGCGGCGCCGTGGAGGTCCATAGTGGGGATATTCCCTTCTGCCGATTGCGTAGTATGACGAGTCTATCGGGACCCTGAGGACTTGTGGAAACTGTCTGGTGGTTTCTTTTGAACTTATAGTTAACATCTTTGGACTATTTTTACTGTGCCCATGGTCTGTTTTTTTTTATCAATTTGGTGTTGGCTGCACTGTTGTAACTATGTGTTAACTATAACTATATGTAACTATGTGGTTTTGTGTAGGTCTTGTAGCTTTAGTTTTTGGTTTGTTGGGTGGTAGAGTTGTCCCTTGACTTGGTGTGTCTGGGTATTCTTGTTTTGTCTGCTGGATTTGGATCTCTTTCCGGGGATGCGCTGAGATGGTAGCATGATATTAATACGGAGCAGCCCCTCCGGACTCTGGATTTGAGGATTACCAAACATTATGTAGATTTTCTGGTGTAGTCTGTTTTGTCGTGTGCTTTTTGTGATATCATTCTGGAGAACATTGTCTCATTTTTTAACTGCATTGCATTTGTGGTTTCTAAATGACAATAAACTGAAACTGAAGAAATTAGTGTTGATAAACATAGACTGATTTAAATGAAACCCGCACATTTCCCATTTGGGTCTGAATTGTGTGTTGGACCGGGATGGGAATCAATCCCATGAGTCTGTGACCTGGGGGTGGAGGGAAAGGGACAGGGATGATATGGAGGAAGAAACTAAACATGTATCTGGTGTAAATATAGATTAATGAGGGAAATGCGGTGGATGGGTTGGGCAGAGTGTGAGGGGCAAGGAGCAGAGTCACAGGTTCAGGTGGGAGACCCTCCACCCGTCACCTGTTCACCATTTCCACAGATCTGCAGCATCTGCGGGTCACTGCTCTACGTGTACGTGTAGCTTCATCTTTCCCCGTTCAGACAATACAGTGAGATCCGGATCTGTCACGTCCTCTCATTGTGGGTGAACTATATGTTTTTTTTCCTGCAATATTTTCAGCATGTGTCATTCCACTGTTTTTACCTGCTGAAGTGCTGCCAATGTTTCTGGGTGTCTGACACATTTATGTGAAAATTTAGCCTTTTCTATTTCTCTGAGCTTCTCATAAATGTGTACAGTTCAGTTAAGCTTCACTCCACTACTTCCAAAGCAACAACCCAGTCAGTCAAATAGTCGACAAAATTAAAAAAGTTTATTACATCTTTTTTTTTCATTTGTCTGCTTCCTCAGCTTCAAAATACCTTTTTATTCTTCTTCCCTCTGTTTGTCTGCCTCTCTAGCATCAAGCCCCCTCTGTCTCTCTTTCTCTTCAGCCTCTAATTTAAGTACATCAATCTTCAATTGTTCCAGTCATAACTGGATCTCCTGTTTACTCACAGGAAACCTCTTTAACACCTCCTTTTCAAACATCTTCATAGATATATGGCGCTCAACTATTTCCCCCTATTTCTGGCTTTCTCATAGCCCCCCCTATGGCGGCTGCAATTACCAGCTGCACCATCAACCGGGCATATTAAAGTGTACTGTAGCCGACCATCCTCCTGATACTCTGGGAAACGACTGAGCGGTTGCATTACACCAGCCGAAGTAGATGGGGCTGGATAATTGGATTGTGCTACAGCTAGAGGGGTGCTCTCTGGAGCTACTTCATTTACCTCGTATCTGTTTAAGGAGTGGAATGTTTTCTCTCCCCTGCAATGTGCTATGGACTGGCCAGTATCGAATATAAACCCACAGTCAGGAGCTGAGTGATGTCTCTTGGTTTGAGGAGTATTTTGTTCTGTTGTAACCCAGTTCTGTTCAGTTTAGCTGATACAAGTTTGGACTCTGGAACAGTTCTGTTGAGTTTGTAAACATTTGGGGTAATAAAACGCCTTTTTTTTCACCTTTACCTGCTCTCCTAGTTTTATGCTTCCCCTGGTCCTTCACACCCCCTTACCTCCTTAAGGTTCAGCCCATTAGCAATAGTCAGCAATTCATTCTTTTTGGGTTTTCCTAATGCCTCAGGGGTTGGCGCTTCCAGAAATATATCAATCTCCACTGCTGCTGATTTCCACACACAAGACAGATAGACAGACATTCTTTATTGATCCTGAGGGAAATTGGGTTTCATTACAGTTGCACCACCAAGACTAGTGTAGAAATATAGCAATATAAAACCATAAATAATTAAATAATAATAGCTAAATTATGCCAATTGGAAAAAGACCAGGACCAGCCTATTGGCTCAGGGGGTCTAACACTCCGAGGGAGGAGTTGTAAAGTTTGATGGCCACAGGCAGGAATGGCTTCCTATGATGCTCGGTGTTGCACCACAGCCAGGAAGGTGTTCCACAAATAAATCAAAAGCGATTACCCCAATCGTCGATAATTAATCGATCAATACGTCCCCAAATATGTTCATATCCTAGACGCAGGCCCCAATTTTGTTATGAACCGTAATGCTTTAGAAACAAACCAGCAGCAATTGACTATACCTGGACTCTGGTTTTGATGTTAAAACCACTATCTTTATTAGTGACTACTTATAATATTGTAACTTAAACAAGATAAACAAAAGTTAAGTGTTATGTGTATAAATGTGTGTAAATATAACTCCCTCCCAAACTGTTGAGTTCAGGGGAAACAAGGCTTAGAGTCTTGAAATGGTAAAGTAGGAAAGTTCAGTTCATCCACGGAATAGGTGATGAGAGAGAGATACTTGTAATCCAGGGTAAATGTTGACAGAAGGCAATTATGTCAAATTCCACAGGTTCCATGGTGGTAAAACGAGAGAACAGTCACTGTAGATTTTATCTGCTGTTCCAAATCAACATAGGAATTATCACCAAAAGTGACTTGTCACAAGGGGTATTGTCTTCAAGTGAACAACCAGGCAAGGGTTAATACATAAGTGGTCTTCAGAGGATACCACAAATCAGATACACTCCTATGGATCAAAAGAGGTGACAACCACATATTCGATGTATGCTGAATCGATAATTAAACCACCCTTTTGGGCATAGGAAAGTTCTAAACAGTGATCCTTGGCCCTGATTTCAATCCTTCCATTTTTCCTCCATCTCCATCTGACTCTGAGTGTCTGTGTCCTCTGTTAAAACTAAACAAGCTGCGAGTGATGTAAACAAGCTGCAAGCCAAATTGATTCGACTCCTTGATCTCTCTCTCTCTCTTAAAATGACAGTCCACAGCAAACAAAACCTAGAGATTCATAACAGCCACTCCCTATTACGAACTGACTGGTGTGCCAGTAGTTGGGATGACTAAGTGAATCCTATCCCACATTCTGAGCAGGTGAATGGCGTCTCCCAGTGTGAACTCGCTGATGTCTCTGTAGGGTGGATGACTGAGTGAATCCCTTCCCACAGACTGAGCAGGTGAACGGCTTCTCCCCAGTGTGAACTCGCTGATGACTTTGTAGGGTGGATGAGCGAGTGAATCTCTTCCCACAGACTGAGCAGGTGAACGGCTTCTCCCCAGTGTGAACTCGCTGATGTCTCTGTAGAGTGGATGACTGAGTGAATCCCTTCCCACAGACTGAGCAGGTGAACGGCTTCTCCCCAGTGTGAACTCGCTGATGACTCGGTAGGTGGGATGACTGAGTGAATCCCTTCCCACAGACTGAGCAGGTGAACGGCCTCTCCCCAGTGTGAACTCGCTTGTGAGTCAGCAGGTTGGATAACTGAGTGAATCCTATCCCACATTCTGAGCAGGTGAACGGCTTCTCCCCAGTGTGAACTCGCTGATGACTCTGTAGGGTGGATAACCAAGTGAATCTCTTCCCACAGACAGAGCAGGTGAATGGCTTCTCCCCAGTGTGAACTCTCTGATGTACCTTCAGTTTAAATGAGCAAATGAATCTCTTCCCACAGTCTGAGCAGGTGAATGGCCTCTCTCCAGTGTGAACTCGCTGGTGAGCCAGCAGGTTGGATGACTGAGTGAATCCCTTCCCACATTCTGAGCAGGTGAATGGCTTCTCCCCAGTGTGAACTTGCTGATGACTCTGTAGGTTGGAAGACCGAGTGAATCTCTTCCCACATTCTGAGCAGGTGAATGGCTTCTCCCCAGTGTGAACTCGCTGATGTACCAGCAGGGCGGATGACTCACTGAATCTCTTCCCACAGACAGAGCAGGTGAATGGCTTCTCCCCAGTGTGAACTCGCTGATGTACCAGTAGTTTGGATGACAGTGTGAATCTCCTCCCACAGAATGAGCAGGTGAACGGCTTCTCCCCAGTGTGAACTCGCTGATGTACCAGTAGTTTGGATGACAGTGTGAATCTCCTCCCACAGAATGAGCAGGTGAACGGCTTCACCCCAGTGTGAACTTGCTGATGTACCAGTAGGGCAGATGACTCAGTGAATCTCTTCCCACAGTCTGAGCAGATGAATGGCTTCTCCCCAGAATGAACCCGTTGGTGATTCTGTAGGTTGGATGACTGAGTGAATCCTTTCCCACATTCTGAGCAGGTATACGGCTTCTCCCCAGTGTGAACTCTCTGATGATTCAGTAGTGAGGATGACTGAGTGAAACCCTTCCCACAGACTGAGCAGGTGAATGGCTTCTCCCCAGGGTGAACTTGCTGATGTCTCTGTAGGTGGGATGACAATTTGAATCCCTTCCCACATTCTGAGCAGATGAATGGCCTCTCCTCAGTGTGAACTTGCTGATGTCTCTGTAGGTGGGATGACAGTGTGAATCCCTTTCCACATTCAGAGCAGATGAACGGCTTCTCCCCAGTGTGAATTCGCTGGTGACTCTTTAGGTTGGATAACTGAGTGAATCTCTTCCCACACACAGAGCAGTTGAACGGTCTCTCCCCAGAGTGAACTCGTAAGTGTCTATGTAGGGGGGATGACAGTGCGAATCCCTTACCACATTCTGAGCAGGTGAACGGCTTCTGCCCAGTGTGAACTCGCTGATGACTCTTTAGGCTGGATGACTGAGTGAATCTCTTTCCACAGACCGAGCAGGTGAATGGTCTCTCTCCAGTGTGAACTCGCCAATGTCTCTGTAGTAGGGATGACAGTGTGAATCCCTTCCCACATTCTGAGCAGTTGAATGGCCGCCCCCTGGTGTGAGCTCGCTGGTGTGGCATTAGGTCAGATGATCCCCTCCCTGAAATTCAACAGATGACCACCCTCTGCCCAGAGTGATCTGAGTGCTGTGCCCACAGGTGGGAAGACCCACTGAATCCTTTCTCACACACAGAACAAGTGAATGGCCTTGCCCAGTGTGAACTTGCTGATGTACCTTCAATTGAGATAACTGAGTGAATCCATTCCCACTGTCTGAGCAGGTGAACAGCCTTTCTCCTGTGTAAAATGACAGGCGTGCCAGTTGGTCAAATGACTGAGTGAATCCATTCCAACTGTCTGAGCAGGAAGGATGGTCGATTGAATCCCTTGCTCCACTTCTTAAATGTCTAGACAGAGTCTGCAAAATTGGTGGGCCGTGTTTGAGATTCCAGAAGCCAAGTTCCTTTTCATTTTTAACCTGTAAAGATTTAAAAAATCCATCAATGGGTGTAGGAAAACATCTCAGATGAGATTACTTGAGTTGCCAAGGTTTGATCTGGTATCACACTGTTACGAGGAAATTAAATGCAGCATCTCCAAGTTTGCAGATGACATAAAGCTGGGCAGTGGTGTTAGCTGTGAGGAGGATGCTAAGAGGATGCAGGGTGACTTGGATATGTTAGGTGAGTGGGAAAATTCATGGCAGATGCAATTTAATGTGGATATAGGTGAGGTTATCCACTTTTGTGGCAAAAACAGGAAAACAGATTATTATCTGAATGGTGGCCAATTAAGAAATGGGGAGGTGCAACAAGACCTGTGTGCCATTGTACTCCAGCCATTGAAAGTGGGCATGCAGGTACAGCAGGCAGTGAAAAAGGTGAATGCTATGTTGGCATTCATAGCAAGAGGATTCGAGTACAGGAGCAGGGAGTTTTTACTGCAGTTGTACAAGGCCTTGGTGAGACCACACCTGGAGTATTGTGTAAAGTTTTGGTCCCGTAATCTGAGGAAAGACATTCTTGCCATAGAGGGAGTACAAAGAAGGTTCACCAGATTGATTCCTGGGATGGCTTTCATATGAAGAAAGACTGAATTGACTAGGCTTATACTCGCTGGAATTTAGAAGATTGAGGGGGGATCTTATTGAAACATAAAATTCTAAAGGGATTGGACAGGCTAGATGCAGGAAGATTGTTCCCAATGTTGGGGAAGTCCAGAATGAGGGGGTCACAGTTTAAGTATAAAGGGGAACCCTTTTAGGACCGAGATGAGGAAAAACTTCTTCACAGAGAGAGTGGTGAATCTGTGGAATTCTCTGCCACAGGAAACAGTTGAGGCCAGTTCATTGGCTATATTTAAGAGGGAGTTAGATATGGCCCTTGTGGCTAAAAGGTGTCAGGGGGTATGGAGAGAAAGCAAGTACTGGGTTCTGAGTTGGTTGATCAGCCATGTTCAGACTGAATGGTGGCACAGTCTTGAAGGGCTGAAAGGCCTACCCCTGCACCTATTTTCTATGTTTCTATGTTTCTACAGTGAGGTTAAACACAAGCTGGACAGAGAAATCATCTTCTGACTGGGCAGAGTGCTGGGATCTGGAATGACCATCAATTCCCTGATGCTCTTCGTGTCTGTATAAGAATGGGGCATTTCTGCCATCTCCAATTTGTACCTTGGCTCAGTTTAACTCTCTCCATTGGTATTATTCCCTGTTCCTGCTGAGAAGTATGGGGGCCTGGCCACACAGTAACTGAAACAGTCTCACAGAAATAGTCTTTCTTGATGCACAGCTGGGAATTCTTTTATGTATCACAGATTTAAAGACTTAAAGTATCACAGATTTAACGCTATGTAGAAAATTCCTGCTGAGATGTATGGTTGGTCCACACAGCTGTTAAAATAACTTAGAGTGATTTTTTGCAGAATTCCCAGAAGGGGAATACCGAGGATTATTCTGAGACAGGGAGGGAAAAATCCAATAAATCCCTAGAGTTAATGGCTCCACAAAGGCAATTGGCCACCCGAATGCTGCCCAATCCACGAGCAGGAGGAGAGATAGCCCTCAGTGATCCCTGTGTATGCTCCCTGGAAGCCTCCGGAAATGATAATGATCATGAATCAGGCCCCAGATGGAAAAGAAAAACCAGCAGAGTTTGCTCAGTGTGTCCACAGTACTACACAAATGTTTAATGCGACTCCGCAAGATTTATTCAGTCTCTGCTGCATGATTCTCTCAGCTGCTGAGGGGCGGAAATGGAAGGCAGAATTGAGATACCAAACCTGTCAGGATTTACAGGCAGGAAACCATAATGGGAATGAACAGACAGACCAGATTATTCAAGCCTTGGAAAGGGCTCTCCAGCAACCTGTAAACATCACTAAAGTACCTGAATGCAAACCTAAGCCTGGGGAATCAGGACCAGACTATTGGGAGTGATTTGTGGCCTACTATGGCACTTTCACGGGAGACCAAACCTTTAATGATGGGTATCCATCCCCCTAGTTTATGCCCTACTGTTCCAATGGTTACCAACTAAGTTAGCCAACAAGATTAAAACAAATAGTATGGATTGGCCTGACAATGGCCGAAATCGAATGCGATGAGCTTTGACATATTACTGGGACCTGACTTTCAAACCTCAATCAACCCCGAAGGGAACTAATATTAAAAGGTGAATACGTTCAGCGGGAAGAAGGACGTGAGTGGATTTTATCTTGGGATCAGAAATGGGATCAAAAACCTACCAAGGGACAGGTGGGGACAACAACCCATTTAGAAATTGACAAGCAAGGATGCTTCCTACCATGAGTACCATCCCTCAGGAAGAGCCCAGTGTAATATTGCAAGTTGCTGGAAATCCAGTTCCGTTTATGATTGATATGGGGGCAACCACAACATTCTCGATCAGGAAATAGTATCGGAAAAGGGATTCCAGCTATCAGATGCTACAATCACTCTGTCTGGGTTTGAAGGCACGGTATGTACGTATTCACGTACCCAGCCACTGCAGGTGGAATTCCAGGGGAACCAGTGTGAGGTTTCATTTACAGTCACCAGCAGTCGGGGGTGTAGTCTTGCAGAGAGAGACTTGCTCTGTCCACTGAAAATTGAGATTCTATGCACGGGCAAAGGTATCACCCCGGGGCTAGCGAACAACTAACAGCTTCACCAGTTTCCGATCCCTCCAGTGTTGGGCACTTAATCTGGGCTCCACTGTGTTCGAACCCCCTTTCCCAGCGGCCAAATCTCATGTGACTCTGTGCTGTGACAGGTGTATGGAGGGATATGGGCTGAGTGCAAGTCAATAGGACGAGGCAGAAAAATGATTTGGCACAGCCAAGAAGGGCCAAAAGGCCTGTTTCTGTGCTGTAATGTTCTATGGTTCAATGAACCTACAGGGTGCTCAACTGAGGAAAGCCCATATCTCGAGGGACAGAACTTCCCAGTCACGGTGGTTGGAGATGTTACAGAAAGAGAGTACAGTGCATTACTGGCCGAAATTTCGGATTTCCTTTGGTGACAGACAGGGCTTGTGATGAAAGTAAACAAAGGGGTACGTAATAAACTAGCTATCAAGTAACAATTCCACTGTGTACACCACCCACGGGCCACTGGCAGAGTGGAGAGAGCCAATGGCACTCTGAAGAGTAAACTGGCCAAACTAACAGCAGAGACTGGACTCTCTTGGTTGATGGTCCTACCAATACCCAGTTCCACATGAGGGTTACCCCACAGGGGAAAACAGGGTTGTCACCAGCTGAAATCATTTATGGATAGCCCATGAAGACACCCTGGGGACTAAGACCTTGTGTACCATTGTTCCCAGAAAGTCTACAAGCAAAATTGGATATACATACCTGAGGGGAAGACACTGGGAAATATATATGCCAACAAACCAAAATTTTCTAAGCATTACATTCACAGGTATGACAGGCTTACAAGGAAGAGAACCACTCCACAGAGAGGAGTGACTATCCCACCATAGAACCTGGGACTTTTTTTCCTGATGAAGAACTGGGATTAAGGGAATCTTGGACCTCGGTGGAGAGGACCATATCAGGTGTTACCAACCACTCCCACGGCTGTGAAACTGAAGGAGCAATCTCAGTGGATACATCGATTAGGCGACAAACATGTTACTAAAGGAACTGAGTAGAAGGTCTCTCTCGGACTAATGGAAAATGTATCGGTTGTTAGGGCTTTAAAAAGAGGCCCAGTTTCAGGAGCGGACAGCGTTGGTACGGGCAGCGGAGTGTGTGGGAGCAGAGTGCTGGGCTTTGGCTCAGCGGGCTTCGGCACAAGAGGACTTCGGTGAGAGGAAATCAGTGAGCCTGAGTACGTGCTTGCTGAGGTAAAAAGGTAAGGTCAGTAGGTTCTTTTTTCATTTAGTCTGACTAATCTGGGATCAGGTAATGGGGGAGACGGTTAGAGCAGTGGTGTGCTCCGTATGCAGTATGTGGGAGGTCAGGGTCAACACAGTTGTCCCTGATGACCACACCTACAAAAGGAGCATCCAGCTGCAGCTCCTATCACGCCGAGTTAGGGAATTGGAGCAGGAGCTGGATGAACTATGGATCATTCGGGAGGCAGAGGCAGAGATAGATAAGAGTTATCGGGAGGTAGTCACACCAAAAAATCAGGAGGTAGCCAAATGGGTGACAGTCAAGAGAGGCAGGGGGAATAGACAGAGAGAGCAGAGCACCCCTGTGGCCGTTCCCATCAACAATAAGTATACCGTTTTGGATACTGTTGGTGAGGATGACCTAGCAGGAACGAGTTGCAGTGGTCCTGTCTCTGGCACTGAGGTTGGACCCTCGACTAGGAAGGGGAGGAGGGAAGAGAAGAGAGCGGTAGTGATAGGGGATTCTATAGTCGGGGGGCGGATAGGAGATTTTGTGGGGAAGATCGGGAGTCTCGGATGGTATGTTGCTTCCCTGGTGCCGGGGTCCGAGACATCTCAGATCGGGTGCAGGTTATTCTCCAGAGGGAGGGCAAGAATCCAGATGTTGTGGTCCATGTAGGGACCAATGACATGGGTAGGATGAGTGAGGGGGTCCTGCGTAGGGAGTTCAGGGAGTTAGGTGCGAAGCTGAAGAGCAGGACCTCCAGGGTAACAATCTCAGGATTGCTACCTGTGCCACGTGCAAGAGAGGCAAGGAACAGAAAAATTATACAGATTAATACGTGGCTGAGAGGATGGTGCAGTAGGGAGGGCTTCAGGTTTTTAGATAATAGGGCTTTGTTCCAGGGAAGGTGGGATCTGTTCTGAAGGGACAGTTTACACCTGAACTGGAGCGGTACTAACATTCTTGCAGTGAAGTTTGCTAGTGCTTCTTGGGGGGGGGGGGGTTTAAACTAAATTTGCAGGGGGCGGGGATCAAGAATGAGAGAGAGGATAGTGAGATGAAGAATAAAGGACAGGTGGGGACAACACGGTTCCGGAATAGTAAGTGTGTAGTAGAGAACGGTCAGGCGGAACAAGTGATAAGGAGGACACATGTACAGAGGGATGGTCTGACGGAACATGGAGTTAGGAATGACAACAAAATTCTAGGGGTGTATAGCCCGATGGGAGTTTGGGGAGCTGGGTTAAGCACTATAGGCAGAGATTCAAACAGGGAGAGGAGAAATGGGCTAAAAATTCTATATCTGAATGCATGGTGTCAGAAATAAGGCGGATGAGCTTGAAGCTCAGGTGCGAATGGGTAACTATGATGTTGTTGGGATAACAGAGACATGGCTGCAGGGGGATCAGACCTGGAAAATGAATGTACAAGGGTATATGTGCTATCATAGGGACAGAAATGTGGGCAGAGTGGGTGAGGTGGCCCTGTTGGTGAGGAATGAGGTTCAGTCCTTTGCAAGGGGGGACATAGGATCAGGAGAAGTGGAGTCTGTGTGGATAGAATTAAGGAACAGTAAGGGCAAAAGGACCCTAATGGGTGTTGTCTACAGGCCACCAAACAGTAGCATGGATATTGGGTGCAAGTGGAATAGGGAGTTAACACTGGCATGTGGCAAAGGTAATGTCACAGTAGCTATGGGGGATTTCAACATGCAGGTGAACTGGGAGAATCAGGTTGGTGCTGGACCCCAGGATAGGGAGTTTATAGAGTGCCTACAGGATGCATTCTTGGAACAGCTTGTACGAGAGCCAACCAGGGACAAGGCTATTCTAGATTTAGTGCTATGTAATGAACAGGATTTGATAAGCGATCTTGCAGTAAAGGAGCCATTAGGAGGTAGTGATCATAATATGATAAGTTTTTATCTGCAATTTGAGAAGAATAAGGGCAGCTCGGAGGTGTCAGTTTTGCAGTTGAACAAAGGAGACTATGGAGCCATGAGGGAGGAGCTGGCCAAAGTTGACTGGATGGATATCCTAGCAGAAAAGACTGTGGAACAGCAATGGCAGGTATTCTTGGGAATAATGCACAAGGTGCAAAATCAGTTCATCTCCCGGAGAAGGAAGGATTCAAAGGGGGGAAAGGGGCCACAGTGGTTGACAAAGGAAGTCAGAGATTGCATAGCATTAAAAAAAAGGAAGCATGACAGAGCTAAGGTGAGTGAGAGGACAGAAGATTGGGAAATTTTTAAGGAACAACAGAACTTAACTAAAAAGGCAATATGGGGAGAAAAAATGAGGTATGAACACAAGCTAGCCAGGAATATAAAGGAGGATAGCAAAAGCTTTTTTGGGTATGTGAAGTGAAAGAAGATAGTTAAGAACAATGTTGGTCCCTTGAAGAATGAATTGGGTGAAATTGTTTTATTTATTTATTAATTTTTAAAGAAAATTACAAAGAATAAATGTGACGATAAAATAGTAAGAAAAAGAAAAATAATATTAATCCTCCCCCCCTTAACCCTTATCTAAAGAAAGAAAAAAAAGAAAGACGAAAAAGATTGCCTGGATATCGGAGGATCCCCACATGCTCCACGGAGTTCAAAATAATTTTAATATTTATTTTTACTTTCCCCAATTACTTTATAATTTTATCTTCAAAGGACCTATGTATTTAATCCTATCTTTTGTAGGTATGGGAAACAAATTTTCAAAATGATATCATATTCATTTCTTAGATTATATGTAATTTTTTCAAGTGGAATACAACTATATATTTCATTATTCCAACGATCCATTGTTAAATATAAATCAGATTTCCAAGTAACTGCGATAACTTTTTTGGCTACTGCCAATGCAATTTTTATAAATTTTTCCTGATACTTATTCAATTTAGGTTTCGGTATTGTCCCTTCAATATCTCCTAATAAAAATAATATTGGACTATGTGGGAGTTGTACTCCAGTAATTTGTTCCAATCAAAGTCTTAGATTTATCCAAAATGTTTGAATTTTAAAACAAGACCAAGTAGAATGTAAAAAAGTACCAATTTCTTGATTACATCAAAAACATTGGTCAGACATATTTGAATTCAATCTATTTATTTTCTGTGGTGTTATATATAATTGATGTAAAAATTATATTGTATTAATCTAAGTCGAACATTTATTGTATTTATCATACTATCAGAACATAATCTTGACCAACTTTTTCCAACAATTTTAACATTCAAATCAGATTCCCATTTTTGTCTTGATTTATGAATTCCTGATTTAATTGTCTGTTTTTGAATCAAATTGTATATACAAGATGTAAATTTTTTAATTTTTCCTTTTTGAATTAATATTTCTATTTCACTAGGTTTTGGCATCAACATTGTTTGACCCAGCTTTTCTCGTAAATAAGCCTTTAATTGAAAATAACAGAAAAGGTTGTTGTTTGATATTTGATATTTACTTTTTAATTGAACAAACGACATCAATTTACCTCCTTCAAAACAATCACCTATATATTTAATCCCCTTTTGGAACCAATTATGTAAAAGTTTATTATCCATTGTAAAAGGAATCAGTCTATTTTGAATTAAAGTTCTTTTTACTAATAAAGATTTCTTTATCTCATCGTCCATATTTACCTTATTCCATAAATCAATCAAGTGTCTTAATATAGGAGATTCTTTTTTTTCCCGTATCCATTTGGATTCCCATTTATATACAAAATCTTCTGGTATGTTTTTTCCTATCTTATCTAATACTATTCTAATCCATGCCATTTTTTTTCATCAAAAAAAGACGCAATAAATCGAAGTTGATTTGCTTTACAATAATTCTTAAAATTTGGAAGTTGTAACCCTCCAAAATCAAATTTACATGTCAATTTTTACAATGATATTCTTGACATCTTTCCTTTCCAAAGAAATTTCCTTGCATATTTATTCAGTTCTTGAAAAAACTTCTGAGGTAATTGTATTGGTAAAGTTTGGAATAAATATTGCAGTCTAGGAAATATATTCATTTTTACAGCATTAACTCTACCTATTAACGTTATTGTTAACATCATCCATTTATCAAGATCCTCTTTTTGTTTAATAATGGCAAATAATTTTATTTATATAAATTTTTTGCATCATTATCAACTCTAATACCTAAATATTTTATCCCATTTATTGACCATCGAAATTGAGTTACTAATTGACATTGATTATAATTTCCTTTGGTAAGGGGTAAAATTTCACTTTTATCCCAATTTTCTTTATACCCTGATACTTTCCCATATTCTTCCAATCTAAAAAATAATCTTTGCAAAGATTGCAATGGGTTTGTTAAATAAATCAAAACATCATCAGCAAATAAATTAATCTTATATTCTTCTTGATTAACTCTAAAACCCCCAATGTCTGAATCAGTTCTAATTAATTCAGCTAATGGTTCTATTGCCAATACATATAAAGCAGGTGATAATGGGCAGCCTTGTCTGGTTGACCTCGTTAAGCAAAATGGTGTTGAAATCTGACCATTTGTAATTACTTTAGCTTGAAGATTAGTATTTAAGGTTTTAATCCATTGTATAAAAGATTTTCCTAACTCATATTTTTCCAATACCTTAAATAAAAAATCCCATTCCAATCTATCAAATGCTTTTTCTGCATCCAAAGCAACTGCCACACTCATTTCCTCTCTTTTTTGTGCCAAATGAATTATACTAAGTAACCGGGTTATATTATCCATCGATTGTCTGTTTTTAATAAAACCTTTTTGATCCATATGTATTAACTTTGGTAAATATTTAGATATTCTATTAGATAAAATTTTTGCTATTATTTTATAATCTGTATTCAACAAAGAAATATGCCTATATGATGTTGTTTTTAAAGGATCTCTATCTTTTTTTTTGGCAATACAGTTATGATCACTGTTAAAAAAGATTGTGGGAGTTTATGCATTCTTTCCACGATATATTAATTCCATAAAAGGAATTAATAAATCTTTAATTTTTTTATAAAATTCAGGAGGAAAACCATCTTCTCCTGGGGATTTATTACTCTGAAGTGATCCTAAAGCTTCTTCAACCTCTTTTAATGTAAAGGGCATATCTAATCCTTCCTGTTCTTCCAAATTTAATTTTGGAAGGGTTATTTGTGATAAAAATGCATCTATCTCAGCAATCTTATTTTGTGATTCTGATTGATATAGTTCAGTATAAATTTTTTTGAAAGTTTCATTAATTTCTAAAGGTTTATAAGTAACCTTATTTACACTTGTTCTAATTGCATTTATTGTTTTAGAACCCTGTTCTGTTTTCAACTGCTAAGCAAGAATCTTATGTGATCTTTCACCTAATTCGTAATATTTCTGTTTAGTTCTCATAATTACTTTTTCTGTACAATATGTCTGGAGTGTATGATATTGTAGTTTTATATTAACAAGTTGTCTTCATTTTTCTTCTGTCATATATCTTTGAGATTCTTTCTCTAACTTTATAATATCTTTTCCCAATTGATCTATTTCTGCCATGTAATCCTTCTTAATTTTAGATGTATAACATAATCTGACCCCTTAAATATGCTTTCATCATTTCCCATAATACAATTTTATCCTCAACTGAATGTAAATTTGTATCAAAAAAAAATTGAATGTTTTTTCATAAAATCACAAAAATCTTGACGTTTTAATAAAATTGAATTAAATCTCCATCTATAGATTGATTCCTCCTTATCCATCATTATCATTGTCATTATCAAGTGGGAATGATCTGACTGTATTCTTGCTTTATATTCCACACTTTTCACTCTATCCTGAATATTTTTTGATAATACAAAAGAATGGGTGAAATTGTTATGGGAAACAGAGAAATGGCAGAAGAATTTAATAAGTACTTTAGATTTGTCTTCACTAAGGAAGACTCAAGCAATCTACCAGATATATGGATGGGCCAAGGACATAGGGAAACAGAGGAAATGAAACAGATTGACATTAGGAAGGAAACAGTGATGAGTGGACTGATGGGTCTGAAGGCTAACAAATCCCCAGGTACAGATGGTCTGCATCCTAGGATACTAAAGGAGGTGGCCCTGGAAATTGCGGATGCATTGGTAATCATTTTCCAATGTTCCTTAGATTCAGGATCAGTTCCTGAGGATTGGAGAATGGCTAATGTTATCCCACTTTTTAAGAAAGGAGGGAGGGAGAAAACAGAGAACTATTGACCTGTCAGCCTAACATCAGTAGTGGGGAAGATGTTAGAGTCCATTATTAAAGATGAAATAGTGGCATATTTAGATAGCAGTGATAGGATTGGGCCGAGCCAGCATGGATTTACCAAGGGTAAATCATGCTTTACTAATCTACTGGAGTTTTTCGAGGATGTAACCAGGAAGTTAGACAAGGGAGATCCAGTGGATGTACTGTACCTCGATTTTCAGCAGGCATTTGATAAAGTCCCACATAGGAGATTGATGGGTAAAATCAAAGCTCATGGCATTGGGGGGGAAGACATTGACATGGATAGAAAACTGTTTGGCAGATAGAAAGCAAAGGGTTGCGGTGAATGGGTGTTTCTCGGAATGGCAGGTAGTGACTAGTGGGGTGCCACAGGGCTTGGTATTGGGACCACAGCTGTTTACGATTTACGTCAACGATTTAGATGAAGGCATTGAGAATAACATCAGCAAGTTTGCTGATGATACTAAGCTGGGTGGCAGTGTGACATGTGATGAGGATGTTAGGAGAATTCAGGGTGACTTGGATAGGCTGGGTGAGTGGGCAGATACTTGGCAGATGACGTTTAATGTGAATAAGTGTGAGATTATCCACTTTGGGAGTAAGAACAGGAAGGCAGATTATTATCTGAACTGTGTAAAGTTAGGTAAGGGAGAAATACAAAGAGATCTAGGAGTACTTGTTCATCAGTCAGTGAAGGTGAATGAGCAAGTGCAGCAGGCAGTGAAGAAGGCCTTTATTACAAAGGGAATTGAGTACAAGAGCAAGGAAATCCTCTTGAATTTGTACAGGACCCTGGTGAGACCACACCTGGAGTATTGTGTACAGTTTTGGTCTCCAGGGTTAAGGAAGGGTCATCCTGGCTGTAGAGGAAGTGCAGCGTAGATTCACAAGCTTAATTCCTGGGATGCCAGGACTGTCTTACGCAGAGCGGTTAGAGAGACTGGGTTTGTACACGCTGGAATTAAGGAGATTGAGAGGGGATCTGATTGCAACATATAAGATTATTAAGGGATTGGACAAGATGGAGGCAGAAAATATGTTCCAGATGCTGGGAGAGTCCAGTACCAGATGGCATGGTTTGAGAATAAGGGGTAGGTCATTTAGGACAGAGTTAAGGAAAACCTTCTTCTCCCAGAGAGCTGTGGGGGTCTGGAATGCACTGCCTCGGAAGGCAGTGGAGGCCAATTCTCTGGATGCTTTCAAGGAGGAGCTAGATTGGTATCTTATGGATAGGGGAATCAATGGATATGGGGACAAGGCGGGAACTGGGTACTGATAGTAGATGATCAGCCATGATCTCAAAATGGTGGTGCAGGCTCGAAGGGCCGAATGGTCTACTTCTGCACCAATTGTCTATTGGTGTTCAAGTTTATGTCTTTGAGAGGGCTCACCCCAGCATCCGGGTGCACCCATGTTAACACTTTTCTGTCTTTCTGTCATACCTATGCCAAACAGGTAGAACTAGGGGCCTGCCGGGTTTGTGCTGAAATTCCACAGCATGGTAAAACTATGCTTCCAATGTCAGTAATCTTACTCAACCAGAGTGAGGAACTCTCAGCCTGGGCTTTCTCAAATAAAATCCGGGGAAGTGAGATGAGGACCTGTGTTCCAGTCAGAGATGACTGTGGCTGTCAGTGTTTCGAGGAATGGTGTCTCAGGCCCCCACCAAACGGAACTTCCAATACTGGGAAACATGCATCCTGGCCATACCTGCAGGTGCCCAGCAGAAGAGAGGAATAACTGAGACTGCTTGATTTTGGATGATTACTTTTCTCTCCTATGGAGTAGCCAGGAATTCATGACAGATAATCAATTTGGCTACAAGCACTTGAGGAGCTGGCCACAATACTGCAGGGGCCCCTGTCAGAAATACAGGCCCAAGTAACAGAAATATCCACTGAAATTATTGCAATCCAGCAAACAGTCATACAGAATCGTACGGCTTTAGAGTTTATCCCAGCTGAGAAAGAGGGAAGCTGTGCTATTATTGACACAGAATGCTGCACCTATATCCCTGATGAATCTACTAACATTACACCCCTCTCCGAGCACACTGCAAAGGAGACTGACAGCATCAAGAGAGTAGGGCAGGATTTACACGGGTTCACCAAACGGTCGAAATGGAGATCTTCGAAGGCCTGTTTGGTAATATGTGGGGCATGATACTGCATTATGTCCTAATAGTTCTACATATGTTTGTTATAATTACTGTTGTACACTGTCTTTACCCACTGATAAGCTAATGCTGTCATCAGTTGCCTTCTCTGTAAAAAGTTACTGTGTTGTTGATAATGTAATGATCAAAAGGAGGGAATGATAAAATCTGTAAAATGGTTGACACTTCATTAAACAATAGCAGCCAGGTTTTCTGAAAGAAACTGCTGATGATCAACCGATGTGCTGAGCCATGTTTCTTCTTGTGGGTAGCTAGCTAGGGTTTCAAGATGCTTATCTCCTTGCGCATTCACATGTAGAGATAGGACAGCTTCAGTCTGTTCTCTGTGTGTAAACCATTATGACTATTTAGTAGTTTGTCTTTAGGGGCTCCAGCCTGTCATGTAGTAAATATGCATTCTTGGAACAGCTTGTACGAGAGCCGACCAGGGACAAGGCTATTTTGGATTTAGTGTTATGTAATGAAAAGGATTTGTTAAGCGATCTTAAGTAAAGGAGCCATTAGGACATAGTGATCATAATATGATAAGTTTCTATCTGCAATTTGAGAAGTATAAGGGCAGCTCAGAGGTGTCAGTGTTGCAGTTGAACAAAGGAGACTATGGAGCCATAAGGGAGGAGCTGGCCAAAGTTAACTGCATGGATATCCTAGCAGAAACGACAGTGGAACTGCAATGGCAGGTATTCTTGGGAATAATGTACAAGGTGCATAAGGATTCAGAAGGCTCGATTTTCAGAAGGCATTTGATAAAGTCCCACATAGGAGATTGATGGGTAAAATCAAAGCTCATGGCATTGGGGGGAAGACATTGACATGGATAGAAAACTGGTTGGCAGATCGAAAGCAAAGGTTAGCGGTGAATGGGTGTTTCTCGGAATGGCAGGTGGTGACTAGTGGAGTGCCACAGGGCTCGGTATTGGGACCACAGCTGTTTACGATTTACGTCAACGATTTAGATGAAGGCATTGAGAATAACATCAGCAAGTTTGCTGATGATACTAAGCTGGGTGGCAGTGTGACATGTGATGAGGATGTTAGGAGAATTCAGGGTGACTTGGATAGGCTGGGTGTGTGGGCAGATACTTGGCAGATGACGTTTAATGTGAATAAGTGTGAGGTTATCCACTTTGGGAGTAAGAACAGGAAGGCAGATTATTATCTGAATGGTGTAGAGTTAGGTAAGGGAGAAATACAAAGAGATCTAGGAGTCCTTGTTCATCAGTCACTGAAGGTGAATGAGCAAGTGCAGCAGGCAGTGAAGAAGTCTAATGGAATGTTGGCCTTTATTACAAAGGGAATTGAGTACAAGAGCAAGGAAATCCTCTTGCATTTGTATAGGGCCCTGGTGAGACCACACCTGGAGTATTGTGTACAGTTTTGGTCTCCAGGGTTAAGGAAGGGACATCCTGGCTGTAGAGGAAGTGCAGCGTAGATTCACAAGGTTAATTCCTGGGATGTCAGGACTGTCTTACGCAGACAGGTTAGAGAGACTGGGTTTGTACACGCTGGAATTAAGGAGATTGAGAGGGGATCTGATTGCAACATATAAGATTATTAAGGAATTGGACAAGATGGAGGCAGAAAATATGTTCCAGATGCTGGGAGAGTCCAGTACCAGATGGCATGGTTTGAGAATAAGGGGTAGGTCATTTAGGACAGAGTTAAGGAAAAACTTCTTCTCCCAGAGAGCTGTGGGGGTCTGGAATGCACTGCCTCAGAAGGCAGTGGAGGCCAATTCTCTGGATGATTTCAAGGAGGAGCTGGATAGGTATCTTATGGATAGGGGAATCAATGGATATGGGGACAAGGCAGGAACCGGGTATTGATAGTAGATGATCAGCCATGATCTCAAAATGGTGCTGCAGGCTCGAAGGGCCGAATGGTTTACTTCTGCACCTATTGTCTATTGTTTATATCTTTGGCTCCAGCCTGTCTTGTGTGGGGGTATCTGGATGGAGATATCTGTGGTGTAAGGGGAATTGTTAGTCAGTTAGTGGATTTGGTGGGAACAGTCACAGACTGTTCCCGTTTGAGTGACTAACTAAGTAAGCCCCGGGTGCTTGGAATAAAGAGTTTGTACTGTACGGTCTCTGAGTGACTTTATCCGGATTCAACTTCCACAGAATGGGAGTGGTTTTAAAGGGCTGGGCTGCTAGAAGTTCATTACCAGACCTGGAGTGATTGCAACTGGGTCTGACAGAGACATAACTGGTACTTATGGGCACTTTCAGTCTCACTCCTACTATATCCCACCTTCCCTTATACAGGTATGTAATGTCTAAAGGACCAGTGTTTGAGTAAATGAGACTCACCAAACTTTCTCCTGACTGAATCAATGGAATCTCAGAGTCTCTTGAGTCAGAAGGCTTTCTCTCCAGTTAATGCTCTCAGTCCTCAGGCTGGTTCACTTGTTGCTGTTCCCTCGTCTTCAGCCTTGGTTTGCTTCTAGTTGGTGTTTTTCTTCAAATAAACCTCTCACCGCAGGTCTAACTTTAACCAGAGAGACAATGAAGCACAATAACAATAAAAAGGAGTACAAACATTTCTGGTTAATGTTACTAAGAACAAAACAATATGGGCTAAGGAGGAGCCATCATGCAGTCAGGAACAGAATTAGGTGATTCGATTCATCTGGTCTGCCCCACCATTTAACCACAGCTGATTTTCATTCCAACACCATATTCCTGTCTTCCTCCTGTAACCCTGAGCTGTTCAGCAATCATCAATATGTTAATCTCTGTCATAAATATACCCAAATGGCAGCTTCAACCAACCTCTGTGGCAACAAATTCCACAGATCAGATATCTTCTGGCCAAATTTTTTTCTCCACTCAGTTTTAAAGGGAAGCTTCTTTATTCCGAGACTGTGCTGTCAGATCACAGTCTAATGGAAATATGCTCTCCATGTCCACTGTATCCAGGCTTTTCAGCATTTGGTAGGTTTACTTAACCAAACATCCCCCACCACCCCCACCGTCCCTCTGAACTCCATTGAGCACAGGTCCAAAACAATCAAATGCTCCTCATACATAACGCCGAACATTCCTGAGATTATTCTTGTAAACCTTGTTCACAACAACTGTACTGAACACATTTCTAGGAATAACAAACTAATTGCACCAGGGTAATTTGCAGGGAAAAGTTGTGGTTACTTTATTGTTCAACTGTCACAGAGTGAGCCATTTCCACTTCCACATTAAAAACGGTACATTTCAGGAAACATAAACCAATCCATAGTGAATGTAATAAAAAGAAATTGGTATTACCAAACTGCTCAGCATGTAAGGAACAGCTGTGGGGAGAGGAACAATCTTTACAATTCAGGTTAATAACATTTTGTCAGAATGACGTCAAACATTTTCAGTTTTTAGTGCAGATCTCCAGCAACTTGAGATTCTGCCCGATTTCCACCACTTTATCCAGATTTGACTTCCACAAAATGCGAGTGATTTTAAAGGGCTGGGCTGCTGGAAGCACATTACCAGACCTGGTGTGATTGCAACTGTGTCTGACAGAGGCATAAATGGTTCTTCTGGGCACATTCAGTCTCACCAACTATTTCCCACCTTCTATTGTACAGGTATGTAATGTATAAAGGACCAGTGTTTGAGTAAATGAGACTCACCAAACTTCCTCCTCACTGACTCACTGGGAACTCCAAGTCAGCTGATTCAGAGTTCTTCTCTCCAGTTGATGCTCTCAGTCCTCGGGCCAGTTCACTTGTTGCTATTCCCACATCTTTAGCCATGGTTTGCTTCCAGTTGGGGTTTTTCTTCCAATAAACCTCTCACCGCAGGTCTAACATTAACCAGAGAGAAAATGAAGCACATTAACAATGAAAAGGAGAACCAAACATTTCTGCTTAATGTTACTAAGAACAAAACTCACTGAAATTTAAACGTTGAAGCCAAATATAATAATCTCAGTGAACAATCTTTTATTGTCCCTCACACATCACAAAACAATATGGGATAAGAAGGAGCCATCATTCTGTCATGGTAATACATAAGACACAGGAACAGGATTAGGTGATTTGATCCATCTGGGCTATAAACGTGCAGGAGCAATGTGTGGTTTAGTGCCATGCTCAAGGATACAACGCACGGCCTGGCCTGAGGCTCAAACTCATGACCTTCAGATTGCTTAACCACTTGGCCACGTGCACATCACAGAAACCACTCTCCCCCCTAGACTTCCCAGTCCGTCGGTAAAGCAGGCAGTGAAATCAAAGATCCCCACAACCTGGGACGTTCTCCTTTCTCACCCACCCCAGTCCGGGAGAAGACACAACAGCCATAAAGCTCAACTGCAAATGTGAGCAGCCTTAGGAAACGAGGCGAGTTAGGGGAAGTTAACGGGACTCTGTGACCAACATCAGATTCCCCAACACAACATAGAGGAAGCATCCTGACCCAGCCAGGGACTCTGAGCACACACCACGTCATCTTGCATCACAAAGTGAAGGGCAGGGCAGATCTGCAGTAAACAGCCTCACGTGACCTGTTGGTGGGTCTCCCATTTCAACTCTGCGGAAATAGACTGCCTGGGCTCCAGGTTTGGATCGTTCAATGCAGATTAAGTGAAGTCTACACATTTTTGACCAGCCCAGATAATCAGAAAATAAATGAGTAATTGGTCCTCAGTTCGGGGCTCACGGCCAACATCAGATCTCCCAGCTTGGGATCGGTCTCAATACTCACCGATGGGAACGCGATATCTTCGGCCCACAGACAGTGATCCCGACCCCTGGCTCCCCCACCCAGGAGGTGAGGACCCTTCCCTCAATCCCACAGATGAGTGGAAAAGAAAACACCGCTCGGCCGGAGACAGTGAACATGCGCGAAGTGAGTGTCACATCATCCAGAGGGCAGGGCCTCAGAAACAGATGCACAGCTGTTGCCCATCTGCTGTTAAATGGGAGGGGCAAACGGGATCACGTGACCAGTCGTGTCTCCCACCCCAGGCAGAGTTTTCCAGCTACCCACCGTTCTGTGTAAAGAAACAAACTTGCTGCTTACATCTCTTCTCACCATAAATATATTAGACATTTCAACCCCCAGGAAAAATAGATTGTCTGTCCACTCAGAATCAGAATCAGGTTTATTATCACCGGTGTGTGTCATGAAATTTGAAAACTGTGCAGCAGCAGTTCAATGCAATACATATTATAGAAGGGAAAAAAACAAAATAAAATAATAAAAATAAACAACTAAATCATTTACAGTATATCTGAGACCCTTACTCTTTGTGATTTTGATAAATGACCTGGATGAGGAAGTGGAGGGATGGGTTAGCAAGTGTGCTGATGACACAAAGGTTGCGGGAGTTGTGGACAGTGTGGAGGGCTGTCAGAGGTTTCAGTGGGACATTGATAGGATGCAAAAATGGGCTGAAAAGTGGCAGATGGAGTTCAACCAAGATAAGTGTGAAGTGGTTCATTTTGTTAGGTCAAACATGATGGCAGAATATAACATTAATGGTAAGACTCTTGGCAGTGTGGAGGATCAGAGGGATCCTGGGGTCCCAGTCCATAGGACACTCAAAGTTGCTACGCAGGTTGATTCTGTGGTTAAGAAGGCCTATGGTGCATTGACCTTCAACAATCGTGGGATTGAATTTAGGAGCCGAGAGGTAATGTTGCAGCTATTTGTGATGCTGGTCACACCACACTGTGCTCAATTCTGGTTGCCTCACTACACGAAGCATGTGGAAACCATAGAAATGGTGCAGAGGATATTTACACAGATGTTGCCTGGATTGGGGAGCATGCCTTATTAGAATAGTTTGAATGAACTCGGCCTTTTCTACTTGGAGCAATGGAGGATGAGAGGTGACCTGATAGAGGTGTATAAGATGATGAGAGGCATTGATCGTGTGGATAGTCAGAGACTTTTTCCCAGGTCTGAAATGGTTATGAAAAGACAGCACAGGTTTAAGCTGCTGGGGAGTAGTTGCAGAGGAAATGTTACGGATAAGTTTTTTTACTCAGAGAGTGGTGAGTGTGTGCAATTGGCTACCAGCAATGGTGGTGGAGGTGGGTAGAATATGGTCTTTTGGATAGGTACCTGGAGACACTGGAGAAAAATAAAGAAATACTAGCTTAGAAAAATAGAGGGCTATGGGTAACCATAGTAATTCCTAAGGTAGGGACATGTTGGCACAACTTTGTGGGCCGAAGGTCTTGTATTGTGCTGTAGGTTTTCTATGTTTCTGTGAATAAATTAAAAATCGTGCAACAAACAGAAATACTATATATTTTAAATGTGAGGTAGTGTTCAAGGGTTCAATATCCATTTAGCAATCGGATGGCAGAGGGGAAGAAACTGTTCCTGAATCCACTGAGTGTGAGCCTTCAGACTTCTGTACCTCCTTACCTGCTGGTAACACTGAGAAAACCACATGCCCTGGGTGCTGGAGGTCCTTGCTAATGGACGCTGCCTTTCTGAGACATGGCTTCTAATCCTCTGGTAATCTTATAAACGTCTATCCAGTCTCACCCCAGCTGGCACGACTCCAGAGAAAACAACACAATTTTGTCCAACCTCCCGATAAAGCTCAGGTCCTCTAATCCAGGCAATATCCTGGTAAACCTTTTCTGCGCCCACTCCAAAGCCCCGACATCCTTCCGAGAATGGGGGCGACCAGAACTGTATGAAACACTCCAGATGTGGTCTAACGAGTTTTATAAAGCTGCAACACAACTTCATGACTTTTGAACTCAGTGCTTCAACTGATAAAGACAACCATGTCATTTGCCTTCTTAACCACCCGATCAATCTGTGCAGTCTCTTTCAGGGAGCGATGAACTTGGAGTCTAAGATCCCTCTGATCATCACTGTTCAGGGTTTTGCATTTAACAGTGTACTGTCTCATACATTCGACCTACCGAGCTGCCAAGATGATCATCACTAATCAAATCACACTGAGATTTCTCAGGTCCTGTTGAATTTATTGCCAAGTGCACAAGTACGGGAAGGTACAGGTACAGAGAAAAACTGACTTGTGGCAGCATCACAGGCAAGTACATTCAGATGAACACACAGAACAGCAATTATACAATTCTCTGTCAGTAACAGTATAGAAACGTGTTTTACGTCATCCTGCTAATAGGACCAGAACAACAGGGGCTGAGCGGCGGCTCATCTCAGACGGTTCTGTGTGAAGGTCTCACAACCCGGACCGACCCCGGCAGATTCTGTGAAGGAAGCGAGGCGAAGCCTCCCCCACCCCCACCTTTTATTCTCCAGTCCTGCCGAAGTGTTTCGGCCGGTAATGGCGACTGTATTCTTCCCCTAGATGCTGCCCGGCCTGCTGAGTTCCTCCAGCATTTTGTGCGCGTTGCTCGCATTTCCAGCAACTGCAGATTTTCTCTTGTTTGAGTTCGGGAAAGTTAACTCACCACTCAACGTCAGACCTCCCCGCTCGGGACCGGCTTCAATACTCACCGAAGGGAAATCGTTGGTGTTGCCCCGCAGAGAATAATCCGTCTCCGGCTCCCCGTCCAAGGGGGCGAGGACCCCCTCCCGATCCCGATCCCGATCCCGAACCCTGACCCACTTCCACAAAGAACGAAAAAAACACTGCCTGGCTCGGGCCTGTGAGCATGCGCAATGTGCTTCTTATTGCGTCACATGTGGTGGGCGGGGCCACGGAAACAAACCCGCAAATGCTGCCGATCTGCGGTAAAACATGATCACGTTTCGCTGGAGGGTCTCCCATGTGACTAGTGACTGTTCCTCGCCCTTCACATACTGCCCTACCCACCGCCGCATTTCCCACATTATTTCATTATTTCCCTATATCATTTCCATACGTATTTAGATTTTCCCTCCATATCTTCCCCGATCCCTTTCCCTCCAGCCCCAGGTCACAGAGTTATAGTTTTGATTCACTTTCCATCCCGACACACAATTCAGACCCACACAGAAAATGAGCAGGTTTCTTTTAAATCCGTCAACACACACAAAATGCTGGTGGAACGCAGCAGGTCAGGCAGCATCTATAGGGAGAAGCATTGTCGACGCTTCGGGCCGAGACCCTTCGTCAGTCCTGAAACGTTCCGAAACGTGGACAGCGCTTCTCCCTGTAGATGCTGCCTAACCTGCTGCGTTCCACCAGCATTTTGTGTGTGTTGCTTGAATTTCCAGCATCTGCAAATTTCCTCGTGCTTGTCATTTAAATCAGTCTATGTTTATAAACACTCATTTCTATTCACATTCCTCCGGCCTCACTGGACAGGAACACTGAAGCATTAAGTGAGAAACAACAGGAGGAGGCCATTCGGCCCCTTTAACCATCAGCAAGATGGAGGCTACTCTCCCATCTCAGCCACATGCTTCTACCGATCCTCATTTTCTCGATCCCTTGGGTCTCCACAAATCTGCCAGCCTCTGTTTTATGTGAGGACGATCACCGAGTCTTCAACACCCTCTGTGGTATGGATTTACAGACATTCACCACCCTCGGCGTAGAGACATTTCCCCTCATCTCAGTCCCGACATTTTCACTGCCATCATATTTGACCTACTAAAATGAACCACTTCACACTTACCTGGGCTGAACTCCATCTGCCACTTCTCAGCCCTGTTCTGCATCCTATCAATGTTCCGCAGTAAACTCTGACAGCCATCCACACTATCCACAAAACATCCAACCTTTGTGTCATCAGCAAACTTACCAACCCATCCCTCCACTTTCTCATCCAGGTCATTTTAAAAATCACAAAGAGTAAGGGTCCCAGTTCAGATCCCTGAGGCACTCCACTGGTCACCGGAACTTCATGCAGAATTTGGCCCATCTACAACCACTCTTTGCCTTCAGTGGGCAAGCCAGTTCTGGATCCACAAAGCAATGTCCCCTTGGATCCCATGCCTCCTTACTTTCTCAATAAGCCTTACATGGGTTACCGTATCAAATGCCTTGCTGAAATCCATATACACTACATCTACTGTTCTTCCTTCATCAATGTGTTTAGTCACATCATCAAAAAATTCAATCGGGCTCGTAAGGCACGACCTGTCCTTCACAAAGTCATGCTGACTATTACTAATCATATTATACCTCTCCAAATGTTCAGATCCATAGCGACTTATCCAACTTGATGCTTTCCAAAAGCTGCAGCACATCCTCTTTCTCAATATCTACATGCTCAAGCTTTTCAGTCTGCTGCAAGTCATCAGTACAACCACTAAGAGCCTTTTCCATAGTGAATACTGAAGTAAAGTATTCATTAAGTACCTCTGCTATTTCCTCCGGTTCCAGACCCACTCTCCCACTGTCACACTTGATATCTCAGGGTGAAAGATGAAATATTTTTGGGGAATCTGAAGGGGAGTTCTTCACTCAGAGGTTGGTGAGAGTGTGGAATGAGCTGCCAGTGGAAGTGGTGGATGTGGGTTCGAGTTAGACACTAAAGAGAAATTTGGGTAAGGACATGGATGGGAAGTGTATGCAGGTAGTTGGCAGTAAAAACACAAACGGGTCGGTATTGACTAGAAGGGCAGAAATGCCTGTTTCAGTGCTGCTGGGCTCTGTGACTCTAATAATATTCTGATATGTAATTTCCACAGTCACTGGGACGTCTCATCATTGAGCAGATAATATCTTCTCCATTCTCTTTCACTCAGTCCGTCACTCAACACGTTCCATGTTTACAGGAAATCACAGAACTCACAGAGAAGGAAACCGTGACAGAGGATTCCCCGCTTTTCCTCAGACCTGGTGATGGGGAAAGGCTCCCAGTCCCAGAGAGTGATGTGGGAATCAGGAATGAGATTGCAAAGTTGGACAAAAGGCTGAAAGAATTTCTGCAGCTCGGTTTGGTAAAACAATGCACCGAACTGAAAATAACATTGAAATATTGCTGAAGTAACAAAGTACGTCAACAAAGTTCGGCCCATCATGTTGAGCTCAACCAAATAAATTAGCGACCAAATGGCCACTAAACTGATTCCTTGTGCCTGCACAATGTCCATCTCCCTCCATGTTCTTCACATTTATGTGCCTGTCTCAGCGTCTCTTAAAAGTCTCTAATATATCTGCCTCTACCATCACCCCAGGCATTCCAGACACCCACCAATCTCTGTGTGAATGAACTTGCCTCTCACATCTCCTTTGAACTTACCCCCTCTCACATTAACTGATAAAAACAATCACAATAAACATGCGATTGTACTGGAGTGAGTGTCATGGTCCGGTCCGTGAAATCCGCATTCCGGTTTACGGTCCGGTTCATTGATCCTCATTCCGGGATTTCCTGTTTTCCCTGGGTCCGATGGCTGCCTTAATTGAGGCACCTGATTCTCGTTTTGGGCTGGCTCCATAAATCGTTTCGGGCTGGCTCCATAAATCGTTTCGGGATTCAGCTTCAATCTGCTGGACTGTTCTCTCCTTTCTTCCTGTTCCCGCACTTCTGAATCCTTGGCAGTTAGTTCGGCAGCTTATCTCAACAGTTATTTTAATCCATTTTATAAAAGATACCCCTAATCCATATTTTTCCAATACCTTAAATAAAAAATCCCATTCAATCTATCAAATGCTTTTTCTGCATCTAAAGCAACTGCCACACTCATTTCCTCCCTCTTTTGAGCCAAATGAATTATACTAAATAACCGAGTTACATTATCTGCCGATTGTCTATTTTTAATAAATCCTGTTTGATCCATATGTATTAATTTTGGTAAGTATTTAGATAGTCTGTTGGATAAGATTTTTGCTATTATTTTATAATCAGTGTTTAACAAAGAAATAGGTCTATATGATGTTGGCTTTAAAAGATCTCTATCTTTCTTTGGCAATACTATTAAAATAGCTGTCAAAAAAGATTCTGGAAGTTTATGAGTTCTTTACGCTTGATGTATTAACTCCACAAAAGGAGGAATTAATAAATCTTTAAACTTTTTATAAAATTCAGGTTGAAAACCATCTTCTCCTGGAGATTTATTGCTTTGAAATGATCCCAGAGCTTCTTCAACCTCTTTTAATGTAAAACGCATATCTAATCCCTTCTGTTCTTCCGTATTTAATTTTGGAAGAGTTATTTGTGATAAAAACCTTTCTATCTTGACATTATCATTTTGTGATTCTGATTTATACAATCCAGAATAAAAATTCTTGAAAGTTTCATTAATTTCTAAAGGTTTATAAGTAATTTTATTTACTCTTGTTCGAATTGCATTTATCGTTTTAGAAGTCTGGTCTGTTTTTAACTGCCATGCAAGGACCTTATGTCATCTTTCACCTAGTTCATAATATCTCTAAAGTAGTGACAAATGGTCAAATTTCAACACCATTTCAGTTAACAAGGGCAAGGTTGCCCATTATCACCTGCTTTATTTGTGTTGGCGATAGAACCATTAGCTGAATTAATTAGAATGGACCCAGATATTAAGGGTTTCAGAGTTAATCAGGAAGAATACAAGATTATCTTATTTGCTGATGATGTTCTGCTTTATTTAACAAACCCATTGCACTTGTTGCGTAAATTATTCTATAGATTTGAAGAATATGGGAAAATATCAGGTTACAAAATAAATTGGGATATAAGTGAAATTTTACGTCTTACTAAAGGCGATTATAGTCAATGTCGATTAATAACTCAATTTAGATGGCCGGCAAATGGTATAAAATATTTAGGTGTAAGAGTTGATAATGATATAAAGAACTTATACAAATTAAATTACTTACCATTATTGAAAAAAAAATTCAAGAAGATCTTGATAAATGGATGATATTACCAATAACATTAGTAGGTAGAGTAAATACCGTAAAAATGAATATATTCCCTAGACTACAATACTTATTTCAATCACTACCAATACAATTACCCCAGAAGTTTTTTCAAGAGTTAAATAAATATGTGAGGAAGTTTCTTTGGAAAGGTAAGATGTCAAGAATATCGTTGGAAAAATTGACATGGAAACTTGATCTAGGAGGGTTACAACTTCCAAATTTTAAGAATTATTATAATGCAAATCAACTTAGATTTATTGCATCTTTTTTTGAGAAAGATAGACCGGCATGGATTAGAATAGAACTAGATAAAATAGGAGAAAATACACCAGAAGATTTTATATATAAATAGGAATCTAAATGGATACGGGAAAAGAAAGAATCTCCTATATTAAAACATTTGATTGACTAATGGAATAAGATAAATGTTGATGATGAGACAAAGAAATCTTTATTAGCAAAGAGATCTTTAATTCAAGATAGACTTATTCCTTTTACAATCGATGATCAACTTTTATATAATTGGTTTCAAAAAGGGATTAGATATATAGGAGATTGTTTTGAAGGAGGTATATTAATGTCATTTGATCAATTAAGGAATAAATATAAAGTATCAAACAACACTCTTTTTTGTTACTTCCAATTAAGGGCTTATTTAAGAGAAAAATTAGGTCAAACAATGTTATTGCCGAAATCTAAATAAAATAGAAACTTTAATTCAAAAAGGAAAAACTAAAAAAATTATTTCTTGTATGTATAGCTTGATTCAAAAACAGGCATTTAAACAAGGAGTCCATAAGTCAAGACAAAAATGGGAAAGTGACTTGAATATTAAAATTGAAGAAACAACTTGGTCAAGACTATGTCTTGATAGTATGACAAATACAATAAATGTCCAGTTAAGAATAGTGCAATATAATTTTTTACATCAATTATATATTACACCACAAAAAATAAATAAATTAAACCCAAATTTATCTGATAAGTGTATCCGATATAACCAAGAAATTGGTACTTTTTTACATTCTACTTGGTCTTGTTCTAAGATTCAAGCTTTTCGGACAAATTTAAGAGTTTTACTGGAACAAATTATTGGAACACAACTTCCACATAACCCAATTTTATTTTTATTCGGCGATATTGAAGGGATAAAACCGAAACCCAAATTGAATAAATATCAGAAAGATTTTATGAAAATGGAATGGCAGTAGCCAAAAAGGCTATTGCATTTACTTGGAAATCGGATGCATACTTAAGTATAGATCGTTGGAAGAATGAAATTTCCAGCTGTATTCAACTTGAAAAAATTACTTATAATCTAAGAGATAAATATGAAACATTTTTGAACATTTGGCGCCCTTATTTACAAAAGACAGGATTAAATATATAGGTGCTCTGAAGATAAAATAATTGGCTATTTGGGGAAAGAAAGAAATATATATACTAAAGTTATTACGAACTCCGTGAAGCATGTGGGGATCTTCCGATATCCAGGCACTCTTTCTTTCTTTCTCTTTCTTCCTTCCTTCCTTCCTTCCTTCCTTCCTTCCTTCCTTCCTTCCTTCCTTCCTTCCTTCCTTCCTTCCTTCCTTCCTTCCTTCCTTTCTTTCTTTCTTTCTTTCTTTCTTTCTTTCTTTCTTTCTTTCTTTCTTTTTCTATAGGAATGATAGGGGGAGGGGCTAAGGGGAGGGGAAGAGTATTTTTTTTCTTCTTTCTGTAATTATCTGAAAACTCAATAAAAAAAAAGTTTTTTTAAAAAAACAGTTATTTTGGCACTAACCTTCGTCAGTTTCCTTCGCCTGCTACCTTGCCTGTAACCTCGCCTGCGTCCTTGCCTGTATCGCCGTCAAGTTCAACCGCCGGAGTGAGACTGGAGCCTCGCCATGCCAAGATATGGAGGTATCTATTACTGAGTTTGGATCTGTCTCTTTGTGTCCCTGTGTTTAGTGTCCGTCAAGGAAAGAGTCCCGGCCTTAGGAGGGTCCTGACTCTGTATAGATCCCCGGCCCTAAGTCCTGTTCCCAAGGAGGGGTCCTGCTTCTGTGTTCTGTGTAGAACCCCGGCTCTCAGACCTGTTCCCAGGGAGGGATAGCGGCTCTGTAACTCTGTGCTCCAACACCAAGGCTCTGTGTTCCAAGATCAAGGCAGGGCGCCATGTTCCAGCCCCGTCCAAGTCCGAGCTTCGTGTCCTCATCCAGTTCTGGTGCCTCCCTGAGCCCAGGAGTACCTCGCCCAGCCTGGTGCTGGAGATTCCTCGCCCAGCCCTAGCCACGTCCAAGATCCTGGTCTAGTCCAAGCCACGTCCCTGTGATCCCAGTGTTATCTTGTGTCTAGTCTGTTCCTAGTCCCGAGTCCTCGACTGGATCCAGGTTCCGAGCCCGAGTCAAGAACCATGTTCCGGGTCCCTGTCCAGTCTCTGGCTCGGAGTGCTAGTCCAGACATCTAGTTCCAAGTTCCTCATCCAGGTCCTGCTTTCACAGTCTGAGTCCTAGACCAGGCTCGGTGTGCTTGTCTCGTCCAGGGCCTGTATCCATGTCCAGCGTCCTTTCCTCCGGACTTCCGTTGCATACTGGATAATCTTAGCCCTGCTCCCAGTACTTCAGTGTCTGTGTCTTGCATTTGGATCCAGTACCAGCGCCCCCCCCCCCCCACGCTGGCAACATACATAAACCATCCCGTGGCGTTCCTAACTGTGATTTCCTCAATATAACGAACATTACCGAGAATCTGGAATCTGCAACGTTCGCGGTTACAGAGCTACTGACTTGTTAAGTGATCTTTATATGAGGGTGGAAGTAGAGGTAGAACGCTAACTCCCTCCATTGCTGAGGAATGGGAGGAGAGTGAGGTGTTGAGAAAGTTGTGTGTGGAAAGTGGAGAGCGGGTAGCTGCAGATGAAAGTGAGTGTGTGGAGAGATGGTGGGGAAAAGAGAGGAGCAGGAGAAAGAGAGACTATAAGACATGGGAGTAGAATGAGGCCATCTGGCCTATCGAGTCTGCTCCGCTATTTAATCATGACTAAACCTTTTCCCCTCCTCCTCAATCCCAGTTCCCGCTCTTCTCCCCGTAATGTTCATTGACATGTCTAATCAAGAACTTGTCAATCTCTGCCTTAAACATACCCAATGATCTGGCCATCACCGCTGCATGTGGCAACGAATTCCACACATTCAACATACTTTGGCTCGGGAAATTTTTCCGGATCTGTTTTGAAAGGGCGGCCCTCTATCCTGAGGCTGTGCTCTCTTGTCCTAGACTGTCCCACGATGGAAAACATCCTTTCCACACTCACTCTGTCCAGGCCTTTCAACATTCGAAAGGTTTCAATGATATTCCCCCTCATCCTTCTGAATTCCAGCGAGTACAGACCCAGAGCCATGTAACGCTCCTCGTGTGATAACCATTTCATTCCTGGAATCATCCTTGTGAACCTCCTCTGGACCCTCTCCAATGGCAGCAGATCTTTTCTAAGATGACGGGCTCAAAGCTGTTCAAAATACTCAAGGTGAGGCCTCACCAGTGCCTTATAAGGCCTCAGCATCACATCCTTGCTCTTGTATGCTAGACCTCTTGAAATGAATGCTAACATGGCATTTGCTTTCCTCACCACCGACTGAGCCTGCAGGATAACCTTCATGGTGTTCTGCACAAGGACTCCCATCTCCCCCTGCATCTTAGTTTCCTGGAATTTCTCCCAGTTTAAAAAATAGTCCGCACATTTGTTTCTGCTACCAAATTGCATGACCCTGCATTTTCCCACATTGTACTTCATTTGCCACTTTCTTCCCAATTCTCCTAATCTAAATCCTTCTTCATCCTACCTGCTTCCTCAACACTATTGCCCCTTCATCAACCTTCGCATCATCTGAAAACTTGGCAACAAAACAATCTATTTCATTATCTAACTCATTTATATAAAGCATAAAAAGAAGCGGTCCCATCACTGACCCCTGTGGAACTAGTGACCTGCAAACAACCAGAAAAGGGTCTTTTTTATTTTAACTCCCTGCGTCCTACCAATCAGCCAATGTTCTAACCATTTTAGTGAATTTCCTGTAATACTATGGGCTCTTAACTTGGTAAGCAGTTCATGTGTGTGCACCTGGTTAAAGGGCTTCTGGAGTTTCAAATGTACAGCATCCAATTCATCACCTTTATCTAATCTACTTGTAATCTCCTTCAAGAATTCCAACAGAGTCGTCAGGCAGGATTTTCCCTGATGGAAACCATGCTGACTTTGTATTATCTTGTCCTGTGTCACCAGATACTGCATCATCTCACTCTTAACAATTGATTCTAACATCTTCCCAACAACCGAGGTCAGGCTAACTGGTCTATAGTTGCCTTTCTGCTGCCTTCCTCCTTTCTTAAAGAGTGGAGTGGCATCTGCAGTTTTCCAGTCCTCCGACACCATGCTGGAGTCTAATGATTATTGCAAGATAATTGCTAATGCCAGCAGAATCTCTAACGCTACATCTTTCAGCACCCCAGGGTGCAGTTCTTCTGGTCACGGTGACTTACTTTCCTTTAGGTCTTTCAGTATTTTGAGCACCTTCTCTCTTGTAATAGTAACTGTACCTACTTCTCTTCCTTCCCACACCACAACATCAGGCGTGTTGTTAGTGTCTTCCACAGTGAAGAATGATGCAAAATACTCAATTAGTTTCATCAGCCATCTCCTTGTACCCGGTTATTATTTCTCCTGCCTCGTTTTCTAGCGGTCCTTGATCCACTCTAATTTCTCTTTTATTTTTAATATACACTTGGGGAAAAACTTTTATATTCCACTTTGATATTATTTGTTAGCTTGCTTTCATATTTCATCTTTTCCCTTCTAATGATTTTAGTTGCTCGCACTCGTGTTGCGATCACATTTTCCAAAGGTTCTTCTACTTTAAGCTCCCTAATCGCCTCCCGTTTATTATATAGCACCCAATCCAGTACAGCTGATTCCGTAGTAGGCTCAACGACAAACTGCTCTGAAAGGCTATCCCTCGGGCATTCAACAAACTCACTCCCGTGAGATCCATTACTAACTTGATAGAGGGCTAAAAGAAAGGGAGTGGGAGGTTTTTCTTTACGGAGACTGGGATGGAAAGGTGGAATTGGTGGGGGGGGGGGGGAAGACGGCGTGGTGGGCTACAGAAAGGGGTGAGGATGGATGGGTGTGCAGGATACCGAGGTGGTGGGGGTGAGCTATAGGGGTGGCGAGGAAGGAGATGTGAGTGAAAATGGCGTCAAGAGAAAGGAGATGGGGAGACGAGTTTGCAGCGTAAATGAGTGAATGAGTGCAGTGTGGAGGGTGTGGTAAACTGACCGGGTTCGTGGAAAGGAGGGTTCAGTATTTTGGGTGTCGAGGAGAGTGGACCGATTTGGAAGGGAAGAGGGTGAGGCTGGAAGAAGAGTCCACTGTGACGGGGAGCGGCAGTGAGAAGTCATGGATGAGTGAGAGGCGGTGCGTCTGGTCAGAATGATTAAACTAACCAGTTATTTATCCACAGTGGCGAATATGTTAGTCATGGTTGAGATTGTGGCCCTCGTCTCGGAATCCCACAGCGAAACTTTTACCGCACATGGCCCCGGTTCTGCAACCCGACGCTGGGGTGGGGTAGGGGGTGTTGTGGGGTGAGGCGGGGGTTGGGGGTATTGCGATTTCCACGCACTGCTCCCGGTCTCTGTGTCGAACTGAAAATCCGTCAGATCATGCCCTCCCATCCATGTACTTAACCAAGTTTCTGTATGTACACTAAGTGAGTGTATATTGGACAGCGAAGGAGGCCATCTTATCTTGCAGAGGGATTTGGATCAGCTGGATAAATGGCAAATGGACCTTCGGTAGGAACCAGGAGGCTAGGGTTTACAGATTAAAAGTAGGACACTGATGAGTGTGTACAACAATGGGTTCGGGGAATACAAGGTCGCAATGCGTTGGAAATGGCGTCCTATGTGGATAGGGTCGTAAGGAAATGTTTTGACGCATTGGACTCCATGTACTGGGTGCAGGAGATGGGATGTTATGTTGAAGTTGGTGAGGCCTAATGTAGAGTATTGTCTGCAGTTTTGGTCACTTAACTGCATGAAATATGTAAATAGGTTTGTAAGAATACTTTGAGAATTTACAAGGATGATGCCGGGATTGGAGGACCTACGTTATAAGGAAAGATTGAATAAGTTAGGACTTTATTCCTTGGAATGTAGATTTCCGGGACATTTGATAGAGATTATACAAATTATGAGGCTTACAGGTAGGGTTAATGGAGCGGAGGGATGGGAAGAGAGGGATAGACCGGGGGAAAGTGGAATGAAGGACAAAGGATGTGCAGAGAAGACTATAGTGGTGGTGAGGGGGGTGGTGACGGAGCGGTGCAGAGCTAGAGGCGAGAGTGTGGGCGGAGAGCGAGGGGGTTGAGAGAGTGCAGAGTGAGTGGAAAGACTGGTGGAGAGAGGGACAGAAATGTGATGGATAAGTGGAGATGGAGGACACGGGGTGATGATGGTTTCACTCACCTTTCCTCCTCTTCTACACTTCGCTTTCCCCACTCTCATCCCCAATCTCTTCCCATCACCCTCTCCCGTTCTCCATGTCCCCTGTAGAAGATGGTCTTGATTGACGTTAACCAACTCGCACCTTTAAACCTCGCCTCCAGTTGGCACAGAAATCCATTGAAGACACCTTCCCCGGTCTACAGCCTGAAGAGGTCAGTGCATTTCATCACAGGTGGCCATTTTCAATCCGCGGCTCACTCCTTCGCTGATTGTCAATCAGGTCGTCATACCCTCCCTTCGGGCATTTTAACACAGGTGAACATTTTCAGTGAACGCATCTCTCCCTCACAGACGACATTCTGACAACAATTTTTTACTGAAGTTCTTACCTCATTCCCTCCATGGTTCCCATTTTGGATCAGCCC